>NC_059302.1:27094918-27232418 GCF_017591435.1 Portunus trituberculatus
TTTATTTTAGTTTGTTAATTACATCACTACTTATGTATGTTTTTATTTCATTCTTACCCTTGTTCACTTTTTTTTCTCAACTCATTCATTTAATTTGTAAGTTATTGAATAAGATCCATATTTCACTCATTGTTCTTGTTCGTTTGTTTTGTTTGTCTCACCAGCAACAATGATCAAATGTTCCTTGTTCTTCTTTGTTCTTGTTATTGTTTCCTTTGTTTCTGTTCTTATGTGTTTCTTCTTGTTCTTATTTCCGTTTTACTCGTTCTTGTTCTTTTTATCGTTTTATTTTGTTTGTGCTGCTTCTTTGTCCTTGTTCTTATTGTTTTCTTAAGTTGTTGTTCTTCGTTTGTTCTTGTTCTTTGCTCCTGTCCTTATTTTCGTTTTGCTGGTCTTTGTCCTTATTGTCGTTTTGTTTGTTCTTGTACTTATTCTTCTTTTAGTTCTTGTTTTTCGTTTTTCTCTTGTTTTTTATTTGCTTTTGTGCTTATTGTTTTTTTTTTCTTGTTTATCTTTGTTCTTCTTGTTGTTATTGTCGTTTATGCCTTCATTCCTGTTATTACATCACTTGCCTTCGCACATTTCTATTCTCAACTTTATCATCTTAAATATTCAGTTCATTCATTCCTTTATTTCGTTGACTGTTTAATTATTTGGCTCTTTCCTGATTTATCTTTGTTTTTATCCCAGTTCGTTAAATATATCACTGAGCTTTATTAACTTTCTCCTACCACCTTTTATTTCTTCCTTTAGTTCATTCATTATTGTCTGCTCTTATCTACTTCATTTACTTTTTTTTTTTTGGTTCCTGGTTCTTTTTTTTATTAATTCACTTATTATTCCTTTATTTGTATTTACGTACTTTTTTTTTTTTTGTCTTATTTGTTTATACCTATCTACTTCATCTTCCGCTTACTGCTTTCCTTTTTCTTTCTTTTTTTCACTTTTTTCCGTATTTTCTATCGTTTCTTATCATTCTACGTATCACTTACCCACCACTAATCAGCCCCTACATCTGTACCTACCTACCTACATGATCTTCCGCATGTTTTCCTAAATTTTCCTCTTTTTTCCCTTATCAATCACCTACTTATCGGTCAACCTTCACCCTTCAGCCCGTCCACATTTGTCTCCACTCACGTGTCTACCCTTCTATGGTGAGACGGAGAGAGCAGCGTGGCGGGGGCATGGGAAGAGAACAGGTGCTAGTTGGTGATATGAAGATCCTCGAGTGTAGTGTTTTCAAGTCAAGGCGCCGCTGCTACTCGTTCGTACTGGTTAGGATCACGTTTCCCAGTTCTGTTTAAGTGTCAATGTGTATTCTACGTATTTATATTATTTTATCTTATATTATTTATTTTATTTTTATGTTTGACTTGGTTAGGTTGGGTTAGGATAGGTTTGGTGTGGTATATACTTCACTCTTCAGTTTAGGGTCACGTTTCCCTGTTCTGTTTAAGTCTCAGTGTGTATTTAACGTATTTTTTTAGTGTTTGACTAAATTAGGTTAGGTTTAGTTTGGTTGTGTTGGGTTGGGTTAGGTTGAATTTGGTATATATTTCACTCTTCAGGTTAGGATCACGTTTCCCAGTTCTGTTTAAGTCTCAATGTGTATAAATAGAAAGAGCTAAGACTCGCTGTGGAATGAGGACTAGAGGACAGTAAAGGGATTAAAAACTCACTAAGAGAATGGGAAAAGGCATCTAAGGGCAAGGAAAGGCCAACATTTAGTACTGGATCAGAAGCTACGTAGAACAGAATGGGAGGCAGAAAAAGGATTAAATTACCGCTAGCAGGATGAGGAAAGCAATTAGTGAGTTTGAAGGATCGGAAAGGGAATTGAAGACTGTCTAGAGAGATTACGGGTTAAAATCACGAGGGAGAGAAGAGTGAGGAGATACATGGGAAGATATTAAGTAGAAAGGATTTGACGGGGGAAAAATAGCACAAATTATTAGAAGATTAGGAGGAAGGTCATGAGAAGATATTTTGCCGAGAATGTTTTGGAGGATTTGAAAATTTACAAAGGGGATAAATTACAAGAAGGTTAGAAGGAGGAAGATCAGAAGATATTTTGCTTAGAACGTTTTGGAGGAGCTGAAAGTTTACAACGGCACGAATTACTAGAAGATTAGAAGGAAAATCGTTAGAAGGTATTTTGCTTAGAATGTTTTTTTTGAAAGTCTAGAAAGGATACAAATCACTAAAAAAGAAGAGGAAGAGAAGCAAGAGGAGGAGGAGGAGGAGGAAGAAGAAGGAGGAGGAGGAACCTATTGACCCCGTACGTCGAAGTTCATCCTACTCCCACCATTGACCAGAGAATAGACACGCTCGACATCATTGTCCGCCTCGTGTTCCCTTGCAGGTTATGAGGCTCTATTCTGAAACACTACTGCGTCCCACCACCGTTATTTTCAGAAGGATTTAATTGAGTTGACACTGGTTTTTAAGTGAGTTTTGATGGTTATAGTGACAGATTAACAAGACTTTTACATTGTTAATAGGAGAAACGCTTGAGAACCCGGCTGATCATCGCTGTAAGCTCTGAAAATATGTGTAGTGAAGGAGCAGAGAGTTGATGTGGTGGCGGGCGCTGTGGCTGTCCCCTCGAGATCGGAAGGCGCGTGAATGTACTCTGTGAAAGTTGACGGGAGAAGGAGAGACAGAGAGGGAAAGAAGCAGACATACAGACAGACAGATAGATAAGCAGATAGATTGATTGATAGGTAGAGGATGGATAGATGAATAGATAGATAAAAGAGCTAGTGTAGACAAGAAGCAAGAGGATAGGAAAAACAAGAAGAGCAAAAAATGTAAATCGTTAGAAAGATTATAGATTACGACACACACACACACACACACACACACACACACACACACACACACACACACACACACACACACACACACACACACACACACACACACACACACACACACACACACACACACACACACACACACACACACACACACACAGAGAGAGAGAGAGAAGGTTTAATAGTTGATGTAATATTATTCGTTTTTCGATAATCGACTTTCGGGGAAGAGAGAGAGAGAGAGAGAGAGAGAGAGAGAGAGAGAGAGAGAGACTAAACTAAATAAAAGACAAAAAACAGTCAGACATCGAATCAAGCAGACAAACAAGATGAATAGTTAATTAAAGAAGCAGTTTCGTCAAAGTTAGCCAGCTTGATTCCTGAGACCGTCTTGCCACTCGTCCTTTGCAGCAGTTCACGTCATAGGAAGGAAATAAAAACTTGAAGCTGGAATAAAAACAGACACGAAATTCCCTCTCCAGCATTTTTTTCTTTACTAACTAAATCCTCTTCGTTTTTCCGTTTTTTTTTTTTTCTTTTCTGTATATAATTCTAGATCGAGACCTGTTTTTTTGTGCGTCAAGAAAGTCTGGAGCTGCCTGACGCCCTCTTGAGTATGGAAACGTTGGTAGGTATTCTTTATTTCGTGTTTTGTTTTTCTTTCATGTGTTGTTTGTCACGTTAACCTTCTGACAACCCAACTTTCATTTCACGTAAAGTTCAACCCCATTTCATCATTACTTTCATCTCTATCCTAATTTCATGCATACTGTCTATCCCCATCCTTATTTTCTTTTTCTATTTTCTATTTACATATGTATATTTTTCTTTCGATATTGTTTGTCACGTTGTTTTTTATACCATGTGGGCTTTTCACGGGAATTTATGGGCTAAAGGGGATACTTTTTGGGGTACCTCCTATCTCAAAGCCCACCCGCTAGGAAACCGTTGCCCTGAGTGAGGAAGCCCAACCTACACTCGGACCGTGGACAGGATTCGAACCCGTGCGCTTGGAGACCCCTCGGACCCCAAAGCATGCATGGTTCCACTGTATCTGACAACCAAACTTTCATTTCAGCCAAACTTGTCTCCCTCCCCTCCTCATTACTTTCATCCCTCTCCTAATTCCACTCACACTGTATCTACCCTGCCTTGTATATTTTGTAACTTAACCGTAGCTCTTTTGACAGATATCCTTTAAAATAGTGTTTAATCATCTAAACTTTATCCTCTATCCTCCTCATTACACCCATCCCTTCCTAATTTCACTCCTACTGTATATTTCCAGCCTTATTTGTATTTATTGTAACTTTTTTTGTAACTTTTGACAGATATCCTTTAAGATAGTATAGTATAAATCACCCAAACTTTATTTTCTACCCTCCTGATTACACCTATCCCTTCGTAATTTCACTCATACTGTATGTTTCCAGCGTTTTTTGTGTTTCTTGTAACTTTTTTGTAATTCTTTTGACATGTCCTTTTACATAAGCGTAGTATAATCCTTTAGTCATTTATGCTAACTCCTTAACGCCCTCGTCCTTCATGTATTTCTAATCGTAATCGTATTTTTGTGTCAAGATAACCCAACCTAACCAAAATACCGCGTTTCAAACATATCTTTAGTGCAATCTAACGTTATTTTTTTGCTAGCTTCCTATTGTTCTTTTCTTTGTTTGTTTGTCTGTTTATATTCCCATTCATCCTATATAACTTAACCTCTTCAATACTAGGACACATTTTTACCTTGAGATTTATATACAATTCGACCAGTTTATTGACATTAAGAAGGGTGTATGGAGGGCAGAAGATTAAAGGCCACAGTCTTCATTGTTTTAATCCCCCACCTAAGTTTCTGAAGCTGTATAAGTATCACCAATTAGAGAGCAGAATGAATATGGAAGCACGTCATGATACTGAAGGGGCCAGTAGAACCTAACTTAACCTCCTAACAGTATTCTTCGATAGTTTCCTCTTGTTTTGTTTTCATATATATTTGTTTGCTTGCGTATTTGTTTTAGATTCACTTACGCTCATCTTTTGTGTCTAGATAACTGTACCTGGCTGGACCATCGCCATTCAGACACTCTTAATATTCCTCGTTGAGTTTGTATCGTTTTCTTTTCTGGGTATTTTTAGAACCTTATACATGTCCTTTGTGAGGGATTAGCTAACCCACCCGCCGCTATGCTTAGAGAAGGGAATAACGGAGAAAACCAAGAAAAATATAAGAAAAATTACTGAAAGAAAAAGGAAAGAAAGAATCTAAAGGCAGAATTGTAAGTGTGTTTTATATTTTCTTGTCATTTCTTTTATCGCTTGAGTATTTTAAATCTTCAAGGTCTTTTCTTATTTTTCTGTAATTCTCTCTCTCTCTCTCTCTCTCTCTCTCTCTCTCTCTCTCTCTCTCTCTCTCTCTCTCTCTCTCTCTCTTCTCTCTTCTCTCTCCCTCTCCCCCCTTCCTCTTCCCCTCTCTCTCCTTCCTCTCGCTCTTCAGACAAACGCCCTTTCAAGTCCATACTCTTCGCAGAACTCTAAGTATATACCGCTGTTGTATTTTTTCTCATCTATTTTAACTCCAATGCAACCTAACCTACCCCAACCATAACCCTACGTACAGACAGATACTTGAGCTCCCCTTCAGTCCCAGTGGCATTCATCGATATCGTATAAGTCTCTCACACTCCCGTCTCTTTCTTTTTAGCTCCAGACGTGGGTTTTGTATCATGCTAAGCCGCTCAGTCCCTCCCGTCCCGGAGATGAAAGCAAATACAGGGTGTTTGTGTTTTTATTTTCCGTTCTTTTGCTCGTATTTTCAAACACTTGTGTCCTTTACCTCCACTATTTCAAAAGGCTTTATTTAAATTTACACGAGTTTTTATTTTTAGGTGTTTTTTTATGGATATTACGTAAAGGCAGAGTGACATGATTTCTACATTATAAACCCGAGAAACACTCTTGAAAACCTCGCTAATCATCTCTGTGGCCCTTGAAAATAGTCATGGTGAAAGAGCGAGGCTTTTCTAAATACGGGCCTTTGTCTATACGGTTTAAGTCTCAGGGCATTGTTCAGTGAAGTGGTGTTGTGTTGTGTTGTGTTGTGTTGTTTGTTGTTGTGTAAATGATGTGAGGTTTCCTGTAAATTGCCGCTTTAGTCTGATGCTTCTATTCGTAAACAATTTCCTTATCAGCAGCACTGTTTTCAGAGGCGATCGGTGGTAAGGCGTGTTTTCATACGGTTTTTCCTCGACTGAATGATAACGCGAAATTCTTGTAAAATCATCATGAAAATCATATAAAAAAAACATCCTTAATAAACTCACCAGACACATGAAAACTAAAGACACATTAAAAACACCCTTAACCCCTTCAGTACCGGGACACATTTTTACCTTAAGATTTGTGTACGACTAGACCATTTTATTGACATTAGGAAGGTTGTATGGAGGTTAGAAGATTAATGGCAACAGTCTTCACTATTTTAATCCCCGACATAAGTTTCTGAAGCTGTATAAAACCATTAAAAAATAGTAAGCAGATTGAATATGGAAACGCGTCACGGTATACTCAAAGGGTTAAAACATTTCTATCACCTTGAAATGTAGTCCTAAACGCTTCATTATCCCACACTTCGCTGCTTTTTTTTTTTTTTCAAATGGTCAAGGATGTTATAAATCTTGATCTTATGAATAATTTCCCCTGTTGACACTGCAGACTCCTTGTCAAACTACCACCAGAACCATCAAGAAAAACCACTGGAATATAGATAACTCCCGCTAGAGAATGTTAAACTCAAGATAAGACAAAGAAAGGTTTAGAAATAAGATCGTGAATAGTATTGACTCTCTCTCTCTCTCTCTCTCTCTCTCTCTCTCTCTCTCTCTCTCTCTCTCTCGTGGTTGACTCTGTGGTGTAGAAGCGCTTAAAAAATAGCAGCTCGTGTTTGAAGGTTAAAAATGCATTCCTAGCTGGTCTGACTCTCCCTATCTGTTCTACTCGTATCTGCACACACACACACACACACACACACACACACACACACACTTTCACCACCACAACAGGTATCTACATACTATTAATTCATGTATTTTTGTAGACACAGAGCAATGTATGTATTTTGTTTTATTCATATCCCAGGTAGCGCACACACACACACACACACACACACACACACACACACACACACACACACACACACACACACACACACACACACACACACTGGATGCTGTAGCTAGGGCAAGGGACCGCAGTAATCAATATACGTACGTAGTGTTGTAGGAAGTGGCGGTGGTGGTGGTGGCGGTGGTGGTGGTGGCGGTGGTGATAGTAGTAATGGTCTAATATTCATCACTATCACTACCACTGACATCACCTGCATTACTCTCATTACTACAGTCATTACAAAAACAGTTTATTTCCACCAAACTTTCTCTCTCTCTCTCTCTCTCTCTCTCTCTCTCTCTCTCTCTCTCTCTCTCTCTCTCTCTCTCTCTCTTTGTATGAGTGATTGGTGATAGAGAGACGATGTTTCCACCTTTTACTGTGATTGGTGATTGATTGATTGATAGACTGATTGTGCTGCTGCCCCCCAAAAAAACATCAATCAGTCAGTCAGTCAGTCAGTTAGTCAGTCAGTCAGTCATTTAGTTAGTTAATTCGCTACACTAATTGGCTGTGAATGTTTTATCTATAAATTTACGAAAGGAGAAAAGTAAAACCTCGTCTAAGTTTGTGTTTATTGGGATATTAATAGTATTGGTGCTCTCTCTCTCTCTCTCTCTCTCTCTCTCTCTCTCTCTCTCTCTCTCTCTCTCTCTCTCTCTCTCTTCTAGTCTTCCCAATATATATGGGGTTTGGTTTGTTGTTGTTGTTGTTGTTGTTGTTGTTGTTGTTGTTGTTGTTGTTCTTCTTCTTCTTTTCTACTTCTTCTTTTACTCCTTCTTCTTCACCTCCTCCTCCTCCTCCTCCTCCTCCTCCTCCTCCTCCTCCTCCTCCTCCTCCTCCTCCTCCTCCTCCTCCTCGTGCTTTTAACCTGCTAAAGGACACTGGACAGTAACAACACACGCAGTAAGAGGCGAAGGCACTTTAATTAAGCCACCGACTAGTCCAGCTTGACGGTTCTCGGTGGCTGTTTACTGTTCCACCTCCACCACTCATTGTCCCTATCTGGCTGACTGACGTGCCTTCGTTATAATAGTGATGTTGGTTAGTTTTCCTTCTCTCTTTTACTGTATTTCCCCGCCCCCCTCAGGGTATAGTTTAGTGTTCTTCAACCTTTTTCTAAGTCCGTCCACCTTTTTGAGCGTCAAGGAAGATTATAAAAGAGATGCATGAATATTTATAAATTTTCCCTACTTTAAGACTGAAAACCTATAAAAAACAGTATTGGATCTCTATTTGAAACTGTAGCTATTCGATCCTAAACAGTCGTTGTATAGTACGAAACGTATTATAACAAAATGCCACATCTCAAACACTATCAGGCCCGTGTTCCATCGGAATGTAATATATTATTATTATGTATAAGTCGTAATGCTTTGATTAATGACAATAGAAGAGGACCCAAAGCGTCAAGTTTTCAGCGTTCGCCTGCTGGTTTGATTCAGAATGTGGTCAGCATCGTCTCGCGGTACAGAGCAGTCGTCTCTAAACACTGTATTGCGATTTATCTATTGATTCACCATGCTTTTGCTCCTTCATTATTTTTCTCTTCTTATTCTAGCATGATTTTCTTTGTAGTTGCTTGAGTTTATGCGACTAACATCAATATATAGACTAAAATATAGTCGCCTGGTGTACCAAGCTCTTTAATTTCTAGAGACTTTAATACAGCACAAAACCTTAACACACATTTCACCTTGTCTCTGCAGAGGTTAATGATTCATAAGGAAAGTGTACAGAAATATGTGCTCGGTTTTTTTCATGAGAAAATAGAAAAATTTGCGGCAGAAACCGAAATAGCTTGAGGGTGCTGCAGTGCTTTCATCACCGTATTCCTAAATTGTGTCTCGCCATAGCCTAAAGATGGTATGTATGCCTTTACTTTGCTTACCTTGCTGGGTTCTGACAAATTCTATCTCTGAGTTTCCGTCGCAGATTAGTATACTTGGAAATATTTATGTTACTTTGTGTCATAAAACAATTACTCTTAGTCCTAGGACACCATTGTTGTTCCGAGTTGTTTCGAATCTCAGGTGTTCTAGAAAGTGGTTGTTCGAGCGTGATTCTGGAACCTGAACTGGAAGTGCGCGTGCGCGGTTAGTTCTTCATAGCCAATGAAAAATTAAGGGGAAAATATCAGCCAATCAAATGGCTTTCTATCTGTAAGTGAAGGTTGACTGTCCGCCATGACGCAGCTCTCGATCACACTTCCTCCATGTCCGGGCTGTGAAGGTGTTCACTCACTTATTTGAAGGTATACTGGCATTTGACGGAGTATCAACAGCCTTTTAAATCGCACAATGTTATTACAAGTGCTGTGAAGTGTCTCAAGTGTCAGTCGGAGTGCAGTTTTCGTGAAGAACAAGATGTTTGGCTGTACATGGAAAATTTCTGGGTTGGACACGCAAAGCAGCAGCGATACTGCTCTAACAGGGTAAGCCAATCGAAGTTCAAGTTAAGCTAGACTAGGCTGGGTTAGAGAGAGAGAGAGAGAGAGAGAGAGAGAGAGAGAGAGAGAGAGAGAATTGAGGAGGAGACTTTTCAATGGGAATTTTTCCATTTTACGTAAAAAATACGCATTTCCGACGCATTTCATGTATCCCACTCAAAACCCCCATTCCCACCTGTACCCAAGCTTGTGGAGGGGGGAGTATGGGCAGAAACTAGAATTTTACCCCCAACCCATCCCAGCTAAGTCTCTCCACCTCATTCACCACCTCACACTTTATGGCGCCACTACATCTCCTGAGCCTTAGTGCCTGCATACTGTCCACCTCCACGTAATGCATCGAGCAGTCCCACCACCCCCCACACGCCGCTGGCACCGTACAAAGAACACTATATATATCCTTTCGACTCGTAAAACACCCACACCACTTCACCGCGAGTCCCCAGGTTGGCAGTACAATATTAAGAGTCTTTCCCTGCACTTCTTGAGATCCGATGAAAACTGGATGGGGAAATTTTTCAGTAAAACGCTCCCGCTGCTTTACTGAGCCTCTCCAAGTTGACGGGTATAAAATTACAGTCCTTTGCAGTCCTTCCCGGGGTCTGATGAAAATTGCAAGAAAATTTCACTTTATTCTAAGTTCCTGAGTGTGTGTGTGTGTGTGTGTGTGTGTGTGTGTGTGTGTGTGTGTGTATGCTGTAGGAGGAGCTGGAAAAACGACGAGGTGGGAGTGTGGCACAGTGAAGGGAAGGAAGGAAGGACGGAGGGATGTACTCAGTGGTTTCTTTACAGGACATGTGAACTGTTAGTGTGCCAGGCTGTAGTAATCTTTCAACGGTGACGGAGGGCTGCAAATAATTCCAAGCTACGTGAAAGGGGAAGGAACAAAGATAGAGTACAGTACTTACTTAGGAGGACAAAGTAAAGTGAAGAAAGCAAGGAGACAAGAATGAATTAAAAGGCGTCTCAGGAATGTTAGAGAGAGAGAGAGAGAGAGAGATTGGGGAAGGAGAGAGAAAGACGGTGTTTGTGGAGGAGTTAAGTGGACATCTTAAAACTCCCTTGAGAAGCTGAAATATATCGTTGCCTGGAGGACGGCTCTCTCTCTCTCTCTCTCTCTCTCTCTCTCTCTCTCTCTCTCTCTCTCTCTCTCTCTCTCTCTCTCTCTCTCTCTCTCGCTCGCGCGCGCGTGCGTTTGCCTTGGAGCTAAGCCAGGCAGGCAGACCAGTGGACCCAGCCAAAGAAATAAGCCAGTATACTAGACCAAAGAACTGGGCTATTGTACATCAGGAAACTAAGCCACCATACAAAAGCAGGGAAGTAAGCCAGAGTGCCAGACCAAACAAAGCCAGTCGGTGAACTAAGGAAGTGTACCTAGCAAGAGAATAAAACTAGATAAGCCACAAAGATAAGCCAGGATTCAAAACCGGGCAATTGAACACCAAAAAAATAAATAAATAAGTTAGAGACAAAACAACAACAAACTAGACTGTGAAAAAGAAGAATAAGCGAAGAGATCAAATTAGTGAAATCAAGCCCCTAAAAGTAAGCCAGGAAGCAAAAGCCAGTTAAGCCATTAAATACGCCAGAAAACTGAGGAAAAAAGTAAGTCAGGATAACTCAAGCCAACCAAGATAAGACAACGACTTAAACTAATGTCTGTCTGTCTGTCTCTGTGTCTGCGTCTCTATCTCTGCCTTCGTCTGTTTGTCTCGATCTGTCTTTTGTCTCTATCTGTCTTTATCTTTGTTTTCGTCTGTCTCTATCTCTGTCTTTATCTCTGTCTCTACCTCTGTCCCTGTTTTTGTTTCTTTTCGTCTCTGTCTCTCTATCTTTCTATCTCTGTCTGTCACTGTCACTGTCTCTCTCTCTGTCTTTGTCTCTGTCTCTGTCTCCGTCTGTCTGTCACTGTCTCTGTCTATCTGTCTCCGTTTCTGTAAGTCTATCTCTATCTGTCTCTGTCTCCATCTCTATCTCTGCTTTTCTCTGCCTCTGTCTATCTTTGTCTGTATCTCTATAATCTTCCCTCTCTCGCTCTGTCTCTGCCTGTCTCCATCTTTCTTCGTCTTTTCTCTACTTACGTCTGTCTCTCTCTCTCTCTCTCTGTCTCTGTCTCTATTTCTGTCTCCGTCTGTGTTACTACTGGCGGTGAAGTGACAGTGTGCAGGTAACGCAATGAAGGTGGCGTGCGGAGCGTGGGTACAGTGGTGGGAGACGTGCAGTGGTGTTAAGGAGTGGCAGTGTTTGGGCGACAGGTGGCCCCTCAGGAAATGGAGTGTTGAATTGTGGGGTAAATGGACTGTGTTGAATTCTCGAGTGGAGTAGGAGCAGTAGAAGGTGTTTGTTATTATGGTGGTGGTGGTGGTGGTGGTGGTGGTGGTGGTACTGTTGTTGTTGTTGTTGTTGAATATTACTTTGCGTTTGTGTGTGTATGTATGTTTGTTTTATGTTTTTTTGTTTTTTTGTTAGATATTTGTTCATGTTTTATTTCTCGCTATGTACGTAAAAGTGTCTCGTTGCTTTTTAGAATGCACGGCTGTTCTTAATTGTTCTTGTTGCTGAATGTTGCTTCCCTCCTTTTTTCCTTTTTTTTTTTTTTTTGTAATTTCCTTTTCTTTTTCTCATTTTTGTATATTAAATTTTCATGTGTAAGTTATTCCTTATTCTTATTATTGTGTTGTGTTGAATTGCCTCAGTGTTAAATTTCAGACGTGATGAACAACTGTAGTGGTGGTGGAGTAGACGGAAGAGGGAAGAAGAGAAAGACACGAATGCAGAGAGAGAGAGAGAGAGAGAGAGAGAGAGAGAGAGAGAGAGAGACAGACAGACAGACAGACAGACAGACAGAGAGAGACAGACAGAATGAGAGAGACAGACACAGACACAAACAGAGAGAGAAAGAGAACAGGGTCATTGAGCGAGACGGGAGGAGAAGGGCAGGGAGGAAGGAGAGGAGTGGCGTGAAGAGAAGGCGACATTGTGACTAGTAAGGAAGACGGAGGGTGGCGGGAGGACTGGAGAAGCTGCTGCAAGGGTGGATGAAAGCCTTGTATGTGAGTGGGAGTGGGGGTGTTGCGGGAGGGAGGCGTGTGTGGCGTGGCGTGGGCGGCAAGGCGGGGGCGGAGCATCAGGAAGTGGGACAAGAGTAGCGAGCCAGCCTCTGTTGGGGGGAACGGTATGGGGAGGTGGGGATATTGGGGGTTTAAGGGGAGTGGGAGGGGAGGAAACTTGAAGGGGAGCAACCATGGAGTCACCGCCGCCACTTCTAGTCTTCCTCCTCCTCCTCCTCCTCCTCCTCCTCCTCCTCCTCCTCCTCCTCCTCTTGGTTCATGGTGCCTCTGGTCTAGTCGGCACTGGTTTCTGAGTCACTTCCTGAATCATTCGCTCGTCTGATAATGTATTATCTCTCTCTCTCTCTCTCTCTCTCTCTCTCTCTCTCTCTCTCTCTCTCTCTCTCTGACTAATTCACTCACAATCGAGAGGACCGGGTTCGAGTCCCGGTAAGCGGCGAGGCAAATGGGCAAGCCTCTTAATGTGTGGCCCCTGTTCACCTAGCAGTAAATAGGTACTGGATGTAACTCGAGGGGTTGTGGCCTCGCTTTCCCGGTGTGTTGTGTGTGATGTGGTCTCAGTCCTACCCGAAGATCGGTCTATGAGCTCTGAGCTCGCTCCGTAATAGGGACTGGCTGGGTGACCAGCAGACGACCGAGGTGAATTCTCCTTCTCGTTGTTGTTGTTGTTGTTGTTGCTGTTATCGTTGTCGTCGTTTGGTCCTCTTCCTCCTCCTCTTCTCTTTCCTCCTCCTCCTCCTCCTCCTCCTCCTTTTTATCTCCATCCTCCTCCTCCTCCTCCTCCTCCTCCTCCTCCTCTGTTCATAAACAGTTATTGACCATTGCCAAAATATCACTACAGAAATCCGATCTCTCTCTCTCTCTCTCTCTCTCTCTCTCTCTCTCTCTCTCTCTCTCTCTCTCTCTCTCTCTCTCTCTCTCTCTCTCTCTCTCTCTCTCTCTCTCTCTCTCTCTCAGCTTTACACTCCCACTGTGACCGTCATTTGAAGCGACTTTTTTTTCTTTCTTTTTTTTTTTTTACCACCAGCTAGAAGTGATCAGAAGAAAACGGGAGGAAATCGAAAAGAGTGGAGGGGAAAATGAGAAAGAGAGAGAGAGAGAGAGAGAGATATCAGGAAAGACTTTTAAAGGAAGGGTAAGGAGTAAGAAATAGAGGAAAGGAATCGAGTGACGTAGAGAAGCGTTCAAAGTAAGATTAAATTCAGTAAGATTAATTCAGTCCCTCCTTGTGTATCGGTTACCAGAGCGTAGACAGTCTCAGGAAAAAAATAAATAAAAGAAAAGAAAAAAAAAGTAATGCTCTTAACCTCGACCTGAACGAAAGAAGAGGTAAATAAAAAAAAGATAGATAGACGTAAAAAAGATAAAATAAAAAAAAAGATGAGTGTTCTTCATCTCAACCTGAACGAAAGAAGGTGAAAAAAAGATAAACAAGAGACGTAAAATAAGATAAATAAAATGAAAAATAAAGAAAAATAGTGCTTTTCATCTCAACCTGAACGAAAGAAGAGGAGGGGTGGAAAAAAAAAAGTTATAAATAAAGAGACGTAATCGAAATGCAAAACCAATTAATTTCTCGAAGCTCCGTGAATGAAAGGGATCGAACGGCCAAAGAAAACGGAGATGGGGAAAGTTAGAGGGTTGAGTTGAGAAAGAAGAAGAAGAAAGAGGTGATGAAATACTGTGTTGTGATGGGAGTGTTCGTGAGCGAGGGATTCACGTTCTTTGCTCAAAATTTCCTTGCGTTGCTACAAGTAAAGATGTGTAGAGGAAATAATAATGATGCGATAAAGAGCATGACGATTCTCTCTCTCTCTCTCTCTCTCTCTCTCTCTCTCTCTCTCTCTCTCTCTCTCTCTCTCTCTCTCTCTCTCTCTCTCTCTCTCTCTCTCTCTCTCTCTCTCTCTCTCTCATCTTGAAACCTCGCCGACTTTCGTTTATTTATTTATTTTTTTTTTCATCTGCCTAACACACTGACGTATTCCTGTTAGTAAGAGATAATACGTAACATTTAGTAATAAAGTCTCCTTAACCTCTTCAGTACCATGACATGTTCCCACACTTATTCTGCTCACTACATGACGATTTTTATACACTCTCAGAAACCTTTTGCGGGGGCGGGGAATCAAAAACAGTGAAGATTATGGTTATTAATGTTCTGATCACCGTAGACCCTAAATAAAACTGTCTAATCACACCCAAAGCTCGTGGTAAAAATGTGTCCCAGTATTGAAGGGGTTAATGTTCATGTTCTTAAACACTTTGCTCTCATCAGGGTTATTCTTCAAGGACCATTGACATCACTAGTCGTTCATCATAAGTGTTTCTTCCCACAGACCGTGTTGAATCACTAGAGCCGCAGAAACATACACATGCAGGATCTCCCCTCACTTCCCCCAGTCCTCAGTTATTTCTGCTACAGCTTGTTAAAAGGAAACATAATGGCACTAGAGAGAGAGAGAGAGAGAGAGAGAGAGAGAGAGAGAGAGAGATTAGTTTTGGTTAGGTTTTAAGATAGGATGTACTCATAATACACCTTTAACCTGTACAATGACCAAGATTGAACGTAATTAATGCACAAATGAGAGAGAGAGAGAGAGAGAGAGAGAGAGAAGATAGTAGCCGAGATGGGAGTTATTTCTATACTACAACTGGTTGGAAGGAAACATTTTGGCACTGGAGTGAAAAGAAAAGAGAGAGAGAGAGAGAGAGAGAGAGAGAAAGGTATAGAGAAAATGGGAGATTGTAGTCGAGATGGGACACAGAAAACGACTGAGCCTCCTATACGTTCTTTGTCACACGGTCGAACTCATTAGGTAAAGTACCTGTACATACTATGCTTACCTTCTGCCTCCCCACCCCACCACCACGCCCTCCCATTAGCCCCCTGCCTCCTTCCCCTACTACCCATCTCCCCATCCCAGCCCTCACCCTCACTACTCCATCCCGCCTCCCAGCCCAGCCCGCCTCACCTCTTCTCTTTACTCAGGTGCTGCGTGTGGCTTGGGAAGAGGGAACATTGTGGTGGAGTGAAGAGTGTGTTGGTTGTCATGCTTCAAATTTCTATTTTTGTTCGGGCTACTTGCGTCGTTTTAGTGTAGTTTTCTCTCTCTCTCTCTCTCTCTCTCTCTCTCTCTCTCTCTCTCTCTCTCTCTCTCTCTCTCTCTCTCTCTCTCTCTCTCTCTCTCTCTCTCTCTCTCTCTCTCTCTCTCTCTCTCTCTCTCTCTCTCTCTCTCTCTCTCTCTCTCTCTCTCTCTCTCTCTCTCTCTCTCTCTCTCTCTCTCTCTCTCTCTCTCTCTCTCTCTCTTTATTTAAACTTTACAGCGTCACGAAGTATACATAAAAAGTCACAATGCCACGCAGTACATAGAAATGGTTGGTATGTTCGTGTATTGTCTATGCATACTTGCGCTTGGCTTAAAGAACCACTTTTTCTCGTGGCTCTATTTAAAAGCCTGCTTTGCGACAGTTTACACCAGCAGTGGCGTAGGAGTGTCCTCTCCACTTGTGAGCCGCCACTTTAACACGCTGTGTTGACATCTCACGCACTGAGGGCACTGTCGCGGTGAATATGTTCCAAAGGCGCGAGACTCTCGACACAAAGGTTCTCTGGTGTTGGCTGGCGCGTGACCTGGGCACCTTGACCTGCTCGAGGCTGGAGAACACCGTTCTCGTGTCTCTCACAGCATCTCGAGGGGGGAGCCTCAGCCTTGCCAGGTGCTCCAGGGGGTCCAGCGGCGCTGCCTGTGTGGGTGGCTGGAGGTTGTCGTCTTGTAACAGCCGCAGAACACGCCGCTCCACCCTCTCAAGTCTCTGCAGGTGTGTGGCTGCGCTGGACATCCAAGTCAGTGCCCTGTACTCCATGTAAGGCCTGACCTGTGCCTTGTAGAGTAGCTGTATCCCACGCTTGTCTAGGTGTCAAGCTACTCTACGCAGGGCAGAGACATGTAGGGAGGCTTGGTGGGCGACGTGTTTCAGGTGGCGGCTAAAGCATAGCCCTCGGTCCAAGTCTACTCCAAGAACTCGTATGTGTTCCTGGAGCGGGAGGGTGACAGTACCAAACGTTACTCTTCCTTCAACAACCTGTGAGGCTACCAGGGACCGAGAGACCACCATTGATTGAGTCTTCTCAGGGGCAAATCGTACCTGCCAGCGCTCCCCCCACTCTTGTATCACGCGCAGCTTCTGATTGACTTCAGCAACTGCTCGCTGGCTGTCTTGGCGGCGATAGGAGCAGGAGTGCAGTCATCGGCGTACGCTGTGATTGCTGGCAGGCTCCTGAGAAGATCATCGATGTAGAGGTTCTGAAGAACCGGTCCCAGTACGGAGCCCTGAGGAACTGAGGCCTCCACCGGGGAGTCTCTGGACTGCTGCCCGTTTATGACGACATAGAGGGTACGACCTTGGAGGTAATCGCCCAACAACATCAGAAGAGTTCCCTGGATGCCTTTGGCACGGAGCTTTTCCAGCAAGCCCCCGTGCCACACCCGGTCAAAGGCACCCGCGATGTCTAGGGCGACGACAAGAGTGTCCAGGCCATTGTCCAGGGAGTCCTGCCAGTCCCTGGAGATGAGCATAAGTAGGTCTGACGCAGAGCGGCCAGACCTAAATCCAAATTGCTGGTTGGAGAGAAGGGCGTTTTCTTCGAGGTGGTGATTGATGTCCTCCACCACTATTCTCTCGAAGATCTTACCCACAGCTGACAGGAGAGAGATTGGTCTGTAGTTGGCAGGATCTGACCTGGAGCTCTCTTTGTGGACAGGTACTACGCAAGCTTCCTTCCATATGGAGGGCCAGGTGTTTTCCCTGATACAGGCCATGAATACTTGTGAGAGTGATCCCGCCAGCTCAGAAGCACAGTGGCGAAGAACTTGTGGGCTCACGTCATCAGGTCCAGTGGCCTTCCTGACGTCCACAGCCCTCAGAAGGTGTTCCACCCTCTCCTGTGTCACCTCCACTGTCGTGACGGTTTGGGCACATTCCTGTGCCAGGAGTGGTGGAGGTCTGGTAGGGTCAGCAACAGTCATTTTTGCAAAGAAAAGATTGGCCATCATCTCAGCCTTTTCCTTGGTGCTGGTCGCTGTGGTGCCGTCCTGTTTTGTGAGGGGTGGGATGGTCTCCTGGTGGCTTATGCCTTGTCTCTCCTTTACAAGGGCTCACCTGGTCTTGCTACCCACCCCGGGCCCACACAGTTTGGAGCAGGAGGTGGCCTCATCCCGCGCCACGCCCACGTCAGCTCGGGTCAGGATGGTGTGGTGGTCGGAGCTGCCCACCTGATCCAGCTGACAGCACGAGACTGTACACTCGCCCAAATCAGTGATGACGGGGTCGAGAGTTCCTCCTCTCTCATGGGTGGGGAAGGTGACGTGGTCTGTCAGTCCCTGCACCGTGAGGAGGTTTTCATAGGCGGCTCCTTCCACTTAATGATTTAAGTCGCCCACGATCAGGACGTGTCTGCAGTTGTGTCGTGTCAGCAGGTCGTCCAGGTGCTCCGTCAGGAAGTCGAGAAGGGCGGAACCTTGCCTTGGGGGGCGGTACGTGGCACATAGGAAGATTGCAGAGCTGTCTGCCAGCACAACTCTCAGAAACAGTGCCTCCGTTGCGGGCGGTGTCACTATGTCAAGTGTCTGGGCCTGCACTCCTCCTTTAAACATACTGCCACTCCTCCTCCTTGTCTTCCTTGGCGGTCCCTCCTGATCCAGTGGGTGTATCCGGCAATCTTGCCAAAGGTTGGCTCTACCTCACTGTTTAACCAGGTTTCCGTTGCCACTGCGATGTTCACGCGATGCCTCAGGACAAAGCTGTGGGTCAGGTCACCTATGTTGGTGCGGAGACCACGCACGTTGGCAGATAGAACTGTCAACTGGTGACGAGACCTCGGCGTCTCAGTCATTCTAGCTGAGTTGTTGGTTGCAGAGGCTTCCCTGGTGGGCGAGATTGGGCGACCACTGCCACCCGGCGACGGTTGTTGCTGCTGCTACTGTTGTCTCTCTCCTGGTTGCTGGTTGGGGCTGTGGGTTCGCTGTCGTTAGAGGTAGAGATGGTGTTGACAGTGGGGGTGGCTCTGTCGTTGTCAACGTCGTTACTGTCACTGCTGCTTGTGCCTTCTTCACGGGCTGAATCGGTGGCTCGGCCGTTGCTCACGCCATTACCGTCACTGCTGCTTATACCTTCTTCAGGGGGTGAAGAAGGAGTGCAAGCAACAAGTTTGTTAAGCTTGAGTGGCTTCCCTGATGACCACCAGTTTCGCCAAGAGGGGGAGTGAAAGCTCACTTTTTCCCAGTCTGTCTATTTTACTGGGCAGTGCGCTCGTCGCCCGGTTGCTGGTCTGTGGGTTTTCCTCTCGTTCGTCTGCCGTCTCAAGCGTTTCTATCAGGCTCAAGGTTTCTACTAGAGCTATTTTTGATGCAGTAGCAGCTTCGTGTTCTCTCTGTATCTTTATAGCTCAGTTTTACAGCTTGAGCTTCTCTCCGGAGCTGCACACTTTGCCTGGCAAGCTCCTCTTTGCTGGAGGAATGGATGAGGTACTGAATTTTTTCTTCTTCAATCTCTTGCGTCCCTTCCTCCTGCACGTCATTCTGCGTGTCAGTCTCGTCCTCAACTCCGGGCTCCTCTATGGCCTCACTACTGGGCAGCTGGACGTCTGCGTCAGTAGACGTGATAGCCGCGTAGGTGACAGGCCGAGAGAAACCTCGTGCTCGCCTTAATTCCGCTGTGTTGAGGCAGCAGAACACGGCGTCTGAGAAGCACGACACACCGTGTTGGGACAGTCCTCCCCAGTGCAGGGCGTTACAGGTTTTTCCCGCATGGAGTAGCTGCATATACAACAGTATCTGGCACTAGGATGGCCGGCGTGCCCTGCCCAAGCAATTTTACTGTGTGTGGGGATGGAGGTTACCATGTGCTTGTGAGGGAAGAGATATAGTCAGGCCAGAGCAGGGGGTTTTAGCGCCAAAAAGTTTAGTCCTATGAGAGCGAGAGTTGGGTCGGTGGGTGGCTGGTGGGGAGCGGGAGCCCTCTTGCCTCAAGTTGCCTGAAAGGTAGATGGTTTACCCGCCGCACCGTTGCTATGGAGACCGTGACGTCAGAGATACATAGTGCGCATGCGCAAAAAATGGTCAGAGATTCGAAGCGGGTGTTTGGAACTGATCAAATAGCTTCTTAAGTCTTAAGTCCAAAATAATAATCTACCCCTAGCCACTGATGTCACAATGTTCACAATGTACACGGTACATTCACCCACTTGTGTGTCACAGAAGAGCGTTGAAAGATTCCTTGATGTCCAGAAATCCCGTAAAGTTAGCGGAGCTTAGCTTTATTCTCTCTCTCTCTCTCTCTCTCTCTCTCTCTCTCTCTCTCTCTCTCTCTCTCTCTCTCACATGTAGTGGAGAAGTAAGACTGCGCTGGATATATAAAGATCAAGTCGAATATAAAGTTGAATAAATAAGTAAATAAAACAAACACGTCAACAATGACAAGGTAAAGATTCATAGCTTCGCATATATTTCCTTCTTGTTTGAGTTCCTTGCGGCATTTTAGTATTTTTTTTTATTATGTAGTAGAGAAGTAAGATTGAGCTGGATATATAAAGGCAGACGGAATGAAGATAAAGTTGAATATAAAGTAAAATAAATCAAAAGAAAACTGTGGCACGGTGAAAAAAAAAATCATGTTTTTTTTGTATATTTTTTTTCTCTTCATATGGACAGAGAATGAAAATAGAGTGAAAGATAAAGTAAAGTTAGATCAGATTAAATAAAGCACATTCGTAACCATTTATCCACAGAAAAGTATACGTCTTCCTTTTCTTTTCGTTTTCTTCTTCGTCTCTGTATCCGTTTTCTTCTTCCTCTTCTTTTTTTCATTTTTTTTTCATTTTCGTCTTCTTCTTCTTCTTGTTCTTGTTCTTCTTCTTCTTCTTCTTCTTCTTGTTCTTCTTCTTCTTCTGTTTCGTCACCGTCTTCTTCGTCCCCGTCTCCTCCTTTTTTCCTCTTCTTCTTTTTCGTCTTTTTCATCATCTTTTTCTTCTTTTTCGTCTTTTTCATCATCTTTTTCTTCTTTTTCGTCTTTTTCATCATCTTCTCCTTCTCCTTCTCCTCCTCCTCCTCCTCCTCCTCCTCCTCCTCCTCCTCCTCCTCCTCCTCCTCCTCCTCCTCCTCCTCCTCCTCACGCAGCAGTATAGGGTGGGTGAGTAAGACGGCCTGCTGAGTGACCTGGGTGGGGCGTGAGAGACTGATAAAGCTGGTGCAGGCTGAGCTGGTGGCAGGTGGAGGGTCCTTGTCTCCGTTCCCGCCTGCTGCTGCCGCGCCTCACCCTTTCTCATGTGATTGTCAACATTTTTCCTTCTTTGCCAGTCTATTTAAAGGTCCCACTTTCTTGTTATCGTGTTTGTTGAGACTATTTTCCCATGCAGATTTTGTAAGTTTTTTTTTTTTCCACATGTACTGATTTTCCCTTTTCTCTCTTTCTCTCTCTTTTCGTTTCGTTCTCTTTTTTTTTTTTTCTTGTACCAGCGTGTTTAGCCCATAAATTCCCGTGTAAAGCCCACATGATAAAAAAAAATAATAAAACTAGATCTGCCAACGCTGTTATACTGAAGATCGAGAGGGGACACAGAAACATTCAAGGTCCTGGATGGCGACTACGACAATGACTGCACTCAGGGGATATTCCAGATGATGGACACTGACACCAGGAGCATCCATCTCCAAGATCTTAAGAAACATTCCAGGCTGGACATCAAGAAGTACAGTTTTAACTTTAGGGTGGTGAATAACTGGAAGTCGTCCTGATTGGGTGGTGAATGCCAACGATGTTATAGAATTCGGAAAGAAACTTGATAAATTGTGGAAAAAACAAAGGCCATAAGTTTTGTTATAAAACACAAATCGTATCTACCACCACCACCACCACCACCACCCATGGCCACAGTTCACGAAAAATCACGTGGCCTTACAACTGGAGTCAGAGAATATCGTTTATGAGTATCTGTGAGAAATCACATCTTCCTTTTTGCCATCCATCTTACTTTCTTTCCACATTTTTTCCATTCCTTTCTTTATTTTTTTTCGTCTTTCCTTCGTTTTTCCTCTCTCCTTCCTCTCTTTCTTCTTTCTTTCCTACATTATTTCCTTCCTTTATTAATTTGTCTTTGTATCTCGAGAAATCAGACTTCCTAGCTTTCTCCTATTTCAAACCCGCAGGAGCTTTCTTTTATTTATTTATTTGTTTTACTTTTTTTTCGAAGGAGAAAACTTGGAGCAACTCAAGAGGTAAAATGTTCTCGTATAGGTTTTATAATGGTCTTTTTTTTGTGCGTGTGTGTGTGCGTGCGTGTGCTTGTGCGTGTGTATTGATAACATTTTCGATGATGTGGTTCTATCCTCGTATGACATTGTAGGAATATATGTTTAGGAATACCGTGGGTAATGATTCCATGCTGTATCTTGTTACCTGTAGGCGTAGGATATAGTTCACTGAGACGTATTCCTGTTCCCCACGCTACTGTATCCTGTTCCCCACGTTACCTTAAAAAAGACAAAAGAACATAATATAGATTGAGAGAAGCCATCAGATCTACAGTACACTCCTCTCACCCTTATTCTGTCCAACTCTCTAATACAAGAATTAACCAGTACTCTCTGCCTGCTTCTGTATTTCCATCTTCCTGCGTCTTGACTTCTCCATAAATTTACCTGTCCGGAGTGTTGGGTGTGGCTGAGTGGCCTTGCAAGTGGTGGAATGTAAGTAGCTAAGCATGTTACTGTTGTGTAGGTCATGCCAACTTTACTTTTCTACTCGTGCTGTGTTTACGCATACCATTCAACTGAGTGTTTCCATGCATCCGTTTTACAGTGCTGCGTTTTGTTGTATAAATGTAATATCGGTGCTGTGAGTTTTTTGTATCATGTGTGTTGTTTCATCCAGTGTGTGTTGCATTTCATTACGTATAGCATGTAGGGATCGATTGATTGATTGAAGAGAGACAGGATGTGTTTGAATTGATGGATTGAAGAGAGACAGGATGTGCAGGAATAAGACCAAGTAGTGCCAAGGACAGAGATGAAACACTTAAAAGTTGGTTGGACTGGAAATTTGTAACAGTGATGCATATTATTATTATATATTGTTATTATTAGTAGTAGTAGTATTATCATTATTATTATTATTATTATTATTATTATTATTATTATCATCATTATTATCATTATTATTATAATTATTATTATTATCATCATTATTATCATTATTATTATTATAATTATTATTATTATTAATGTTAATATTATTATTAGTAGTAGTATTATCTTTATCATTTATTATTAGTAGTAGTAGTAGTAGTAGTAGTAGAAGTAGCAGTATAGTAGTAGTAGTAAAAGTATCGTCATTATTGTTATTACTACTGCTGCTATTGCTGCTGCTGTACTACTACTACTGGTGGTGGTGGTGGTGGTGGTTATATTCGGAGATCTTAAGGTTGAATCATATTCTGCACGGAACTATTCCCTCTTACAAGTATTTTTTGTTTTTTCTCCCGGCAAAGTTCTAAACTTTAGGTAATGGTGTGATTAACCCTCCCACTGCGAATAACAGCATGAAAACTGTAAGTTCATTTAAATAAGCCATAACTTTATCTTGCAAAAATTAACTCTAGGTTCTGAATAGTCTGAATCACTCAATCAGATTGTTACGCGTCACCCTCGAAATTTTACTTTCAGACCATTACATAAGAGAAGGGAATCCATAGGAGTTGATTATTAATACAGGTCTAGGTTGTAACTTTAAGCCTATCGACGACGCAGATCCTGTGAACTGCATGGCCGTTGGGACGTGGGAAACATTCAAGTGTTATGTTGGAGCAAATGGCGTATTAGCATTGGGAGGTTACCGATAAGGCCTGTTACCAGACTGCGATAAGCCCTTTTTCCATACCAGGAAGCTGTTGGCGAGGGATATATAAGTGTCTCCACAATAATATACTCGTCAATAAACTCTCCGTAAGACCATCTCGCGTCCTCGCCAGCACTCCTCAGGGATGGCGCTGTCCTTCTTGCCGTGGATGGTGCTGGGCTGCCTCGCCATCACCCACCCCTGCTCAGCCTTCCTCCCCACCAGCCTCAATTTTACTGACCCCGATCTGACGTCCCTCTTCTGTCCTGATCAGATGGTCGGACAAACCACGGACCACAAGGTATTATGGCCTGAAGTGTGCTGGTAACCTCGGTCCGTATGCTTGAACCTGAACACTTCGGGCTCTCAGAGGGAATGTTTTCAAAGGCCACAGACATTATTCGGGTTCTCATGAGGTTTTTTTTTTTATTTAATGTGTTTTTTTTCATATTTATGGTACGGAATATTTATTGGACTATCGATAGAAGTATGAAAATGCTCTTGAAATCCCTACAAAACAAGACAAGAGACTGTTAAAGTAATTGAAATAAATGCGCCACTAACACCATGACACTCAAAGCAGTCGTCACTCCTCACTCGGAAGCAGAAGCAAAGAAACAGGCATAGCCGTCTACTTTTCCACGTAGCACCTACATCAAAAAATAATAATGATAAAATAAATATAAGGCTGAACCATAATATAACCAGTAAAGAAGGCTGAACCATGATATAACCAATGAACTGACGCTTGAGGAAAGGAGCTGCTCTGTTCGTTCCATAAATTCATAAAGAAAATTTTTGTCAACAGTGAAACATTAATACAGATCCCGAGGCGCAGCGGGACCAAAGAAAACGAGGAAGAATGAAACAGCCCCAGGGTTGCCACTAATGACACGAGCCTAGCTGATATTTTAAAGACCCTCGCTACTCAAGAATTGTTAAAAGAAATGCGGGTTTGTTTGAAGGGGCTTTATAATATTGGGGGGTTTATACATTTATTTATACTTACTTCAATGAAGATTTTTTTGTTTGCGAACGATTCGAAGTTTAGAATAGACCTTTAAGCGTATTTTCATTAGACTTTTTGTTAATGTTAAGTCGAGTTACTATCGAACAAAAATATCTTAAGTCACTAAATATTCGTTGGTGTCAGTCATGCACTTGAGTAGAAATAAGTTGTGTGTGTGTGTGTGTGTGTGTGTGTGTGTGTGTGTGTGTGAGATTAATTAATACGTATTACTGGCTATCTTTTTCTTTCACGTTCTCTTTTGTTTTCTCCTATCTATGACTTGCCTTTTTTTCTGGGATAGTATTTATGGATAGGACTGACGGGGAAACGGGACGGGGCGGGACGAGGGAGATATGACGGTGGGACGTGACGGGACTATATTTATTTACATATAGATCCTTTCCTTATCACCTTTCCCTCCCTCACCACCACCACCACCCCCAGGCCATCACCCGGGAGGCGCTGCGGCGGGAGGTTCGTCGTTTCTTCCTGGACGTCACTCCTGCCAATGCTTCTCTCACCATCCCCGAAGACGCCTCCCTCTCAGAGATGTTTCGTACAGTCTACGGCTCCTCCGCGTCACCAGCTCGCTTCATCAAGGTATTCGGGGAGGCGAGAGACGATTATTAACATCTGAAGTCTGATAGTAGTATTTATTGATAAGAAATGGGGAATGTGTTAATCATGCAGGAAAAACGTGAAGAAAAGGTTTGTTTTCACTAGTTTTATTTTCACATGTATATAACGTTGATTCTCTCTCTCTCTCTCTCTCTCTCTCTCTCTCTCTCTCTCTCTCTCTCTCTTCAAGGCTGTGAATGACATCGCGTGGAGTAACGCCATGACGGAGGCGGGGAGTCAGACAAAGTTCCAGGCTGCGTACCACATGGACGGGGAGCGCCTGGTGGAGGGCCACACGCTCCTGCAGGGCCGCTACCAGCAGCTCATCAGGACCATCACTGTGGACAGGACCTACGACTTCTCCAGGGAATTGCTTGGCACATCCCTCAATGGCATCCAGGTGAGAAGGGGAAAGTGGATGAATACATGGCTCATAAAATTTGTGTATGTAAGAATAGTAGGTACTGCATGTTTTGGGGTTTTATAGTATTTAGAAAATTAATGTTTATAGCCTACCTAACAGAATCCTTTTCTTTTCATAGTCTAGACTTCGTGACGTATATCATAACTAACGAATAGTATGATAATGAATATTTTGTATATATAAATGTAGGGGTCATTAGTTTAACATAATGCACCATTGGGGTAACTTGCTCCCGTTGAAGATCGCGGCGCATAGCGTGCTTCTTTTGTATAGGTAGGCGGACCATAACTGCAAGTGACTGTGCGACCATAGTGCTACCATACTATCTCGAGCACTCTACGCTACCAATATGAACGCACAGCATCCATACCAGTAGCAGTCACGTGGTATCGCTTCTATCCGCGCTACCCTTACCAGACCCCTTCTATACAGCTAAGTTCATACTAAGGGTTAGGGAAGGCATGCGATAAATACCTATATCTTCAACCAGCTCGCGGCGGCAGTCACGACTCGCTAGCCATCGAAAGTGTTTTGAACGGTAGCACCCTTCTTTTTTTTCTGTCATGCCAATTTATTTATTTATTTATTTATTATTATTATTATTATTATTATTATTATTATTATTATTATTATTATTATTATTATTATTATTATTATTATTATTATTATTATTATTTTTACGCTGCGAAGGGGGAGCCGGGAATCAAGACAAGCGGGCGGGACGGATTCTTTAAGAGAGTGCCAAATCGAATAATAATACCATATATTATTTTTCGTTCCCCATGATACTTATTATTGGCTTTGGCATAACCGGGTGTGTATTTTTTTTTTTTAAATCTCTCCATCTGAGCTTTCCCCTGCATCGATATCTTGTATGGAGATTCGATTACATTTCGGAACGTTGGTGTGAGCTAATGAATCGTTGTATGCAGCAGCACAAAGTGGGAGTGGAAACCTTACATGCAGATAGATGCTAGTTCTCCTTCACCATCGTCACTTTTACATCTATTGCCTATTTCGCAGGACTTTTATTCCCAGTCGACGTGGATTGAACTAGGACGAAATTCCATACTGGAGGGTTTGGGGTTGCCTGGAGCTGACATCGGGGAGGTGGCTGGGCCCGGCGACGCCACTTGCACCGACTGTGCCTCCGCCTCGGTGAGCCCCGCTACCGCTGCCACTGCCTGCTGTGTGAATGGTGCCCACCTTGCTGTGGAATTAGTTGACTGAAGGAATCTAGACCTATACAAGCCTAGCCCTCAGATAGAAGCTCTAATATTATCACTTATCTCGAGAAACTGAAATTTAAAAATCATTTTCTTCCTTTAGTGTTTGTTTATTGGAAGAACTAGTGGCAATTATCAAAATAACATTAAACCACAAATTCCAAATATTTTATTTCGTGTTAAAACTTTTTTTTTCTACTCACTATACTCACTATAAAAGTCAGAAGTGTAATAATTATTAACCCAAACCTAACATACTAGCCCTGAGGTAGCATAGGTAGCATAGTCCAAGTATGTTTTGTCATTGAATGAAGTGCTTTGCAGGAGAGGCACTACTGTACTTCACTATAATATTTCAGAGAGTTAAGGATGTTTATTTCCCATTATCTGAGTCTGTGAAAAGGTTACTGAATAAATTTTCATCAATATTTATTCATAATTAGATCATTTTAAAGACAAATTTCTGTGGACACCTCAGCCTGGCACCAAGTGTTGTCTGTATTTGAGCAAAGAGGTTGTAACTTTTACTTGAACTATATTGTGAAAGCCTTCCCTATTATGTAGTTAAGACTGAAGTACAGCTGATGCTTTGACTTGCATGGCCATTCCTGCACACTTGTTTTAACCTCAACATTGTTTTGTTCTCTTTGAAGGGTGCATGCACTGGCAATGTCATTCCGACGGGCCGGCTGAGCAGCGGCTACTATGAGTACACTGCTGTGGGAGCTGATGACTTCATTGTGCCAAAACCTGATGGTGCTGGTGAGTACCTTCAGCTTGGCTCTGCTTCATTCCTACTTAACACAAGAATTCAGTTAACTAGCCATTCTATTTCCAAACTAAACAGTCTTATATACTTGTAATCTTAGCTTGTAAAGAAAATTTTCATAAGAAATCACTAAATTTACAAAGTGATTATTAGGTTACATGTTTGAAGTTCCATCTACAAGTTACGAGTGGCATGGAGTTGGATTATATTTTGCATATTTAAAGGTGCAATTATTAAATTGCTCAAAAATAGTACCATATCAGTATTTACGGCAACATGGTACATATTACACAGGAAATGAGAATGTCTAGGAATGTAGTGTGTGTGAAGAAATTTTTATGCCATTCTATGATTTTTTTCAAGGAAAATGTAGTCACGGCGGACCACAAGATGCATCAGCAGCAAAGGCAGCTGTAGGGGGGATAAACAAGGAGTCCACCTCCCCATGCTTCTCACCCCACCACCACCTCCACCAGCAGGCTGTGGACCTCGCAATTTCAGTGAGTTCCCCAGAAACCTTCGCTGATTAACACTTGTGATTTGAAGGGATCAGCTTGATGAGTAAAGACTTTGGTCATTGACTTGGTGTTGTTTCTAGCTCATAGAATATTATGTAAAAATATTTTACTCTACAACAAAAGATATGCAAGTCATTTGATTGCATTTTGAGTGGAGTGATGGTTATGGAGGAATAACTACTGTGATGGAGTGCCTTGTGTTCCCTCCCTAGGCCAGTGAGCACTATATTGGAGTGTTGCGAGATGCCATCGGGACTGACCACTTCACCAATTTGTTGAACCTATACCAAGGCTCAGCCCTTTCCATTGTGATCGACACAACAGGATCCATGCAAGATGAAATAGACACAGTGAAAGAGGAAGCAAAGCTCATAGTACAAAAATCTCATCCAGAACTTTATATTTTTGTACCATATGGGGATCCAGGTAAGCAATAAAAGTGGTTAAAGAGGGATAGCTTTGAAAAGATGCATCTTTGACCAGGCAAAGCAGATGTGGAATAATGTACTGTACATGTTGATCTATTATGGATTTGTACTGAAATCTTGTGCAATCTCCATTTTCCATGCAATAATTGTGACGGCATATCCTCCATTGTAGAATATGGGCCAGTCACAAAAACCTCTGATGCCGAGGAGTTCCTTGCTGTGCTGGACACTGTTAAAGCCAGTGGTGGATGCTGCTGCATGCAGGAGAAGTTCTGGCATGGTCTTCAGCTGTCACTCATCAACACTCCTGACTACTCTACCATCTTCTGCTTCACTGATGCAGGAGCTAATGATGCCGAGCTGATGGATGGTGTGTTGGCTCTTGTGACAGCTAAGCACTGCAAGGTGAGCAAGATTACAATTGTCATTCCTTTATTTCCTGATTATAAGAGTTAAGTGAGATTTTAATCTAAAAATTAATGATTTTCATTCCATGGCTAACTTCAGAAGTTTTGGTGTATGCACAGTTGTCATTGAAGTATTCCAGTCACTTCCATCTATATCAAACTTTAAATTGAGACTCATGCAATGAAAGTGATTTATCTGAACCATCAATCACAAAGAAGAGCAGTTATATGGATATGATTTGAAATTGCTAGTAATGTTCAGGTTAGCTTCAGCTTAATGTTATTTTTCTTTCAGGTGAATATAATCTACAGTTACAACAACAGACAAGACAGCTGCCCTGACTATGTTACCTCCGGCACAGAAGAGCTCAAGTATCTTGCTACCATCTCTGGTGGTCTCTTTATCGAACTTGAAGAGTTTGATGCTGGTGACATTGATGGAATTATGCAGGAGGGTGTGGATGAAAATAAGGTATATTGAGATAATTGTGACTTTTTTCAACTAGTTTTCTTTAGGAACTCTGTGTCAGAGAAAAGATTTAATAAAAGAAGTCATGTGGACAATAAAAAAAGCACTCATTATAGTAGTAAATTGGTTTACTGCACTCGGAATGGACTAGAAATTACAAACGTGAAAAGAACTTCTATAGTAAAAGGTTATTAATGCTGGAATTCTTGTGGTAATGAAATTGATTTTGTGACAGCCTTAATAATCTTTTCTATCTAACATTTGATCAACTTTGACAGGCAGGGCTTGTCAAAAGAGATAATGTGAAGGCACACCATGAATTCAGCTTCCCTGTTGATGACTCCATCAGTGATTTTGACTTTGTCATATTTGGTGCCATCACAAAAGCCAGTGTTACTGATTCTGTAGGTAAGTATGATGATGCATATTTGTTAAGTTACATCAGTTGCCATGAATAGATAAAAATATACATATATGCAGGCATGAAGTTACATTTGTAGAATATTAATACTTGAGAAGTTAAAATGCAAATCCATTTGCTCCCAGTATCAACTAATGGGAATGAAAAACCTGATTACTACCTGCTTCCTCTTTTCTAAGAATGATTTCATTAATAGAAATTGAATTGCAGGAACTTACATTGATCTTATGGATAAGGACACCCTGGCTGTCACTGATGGAGTGGAGATCATCTCGCACACATCAAAGCTCAAGGCAATCAAGTTTACAAAACCAATTCTTGGTGATTGGTTCTTTGAGGTGAGGAAATACTCCTAAGATGCATCTTTGTGTGGTGCATTGTTTTGTTTCCTTTCATTTCTTATCATATGGGACTTTAGATGAGCATGGCATTTTCCATGTGAAAAAATTCTTATTTAAAGCTAACTATGTTTGATAAAAAAGAAAAGCCAGTATTGAATACTTGTATTAGAAATAGTAATTTGAATTCATTACTGGCATTAACTTCTTTTATAATTCAGAAGTGTTACTCTCTATTAGTTTTAGTCATAGGGCTGCCATGGTACAGTGGAACCATGTGTGCTTTGGGTTCCAAGGGATCTCCAAGCGCACGGGTTCAAATCCTGTCCACGTTCCGAGTGTAGGTTGGGCTTCCTCACTCGGGGCAACGGTTTCCTAGCGGATAGGCTTTGAGATAGGAGGTACCCAAAAAAGTATCCCCTTTAGCCCATAAATTCCCGTGAAAACTCCCACATGGTATAAATAAAAAAAAATAAAAAAAATTTAAAGATGCTTCTAAGGTTGTTAGGCAAGAATTTACTATTTACAATTATAATGATGAGGGAAAGATCAATTAGCTGAGTAATAAGTCTTGGGAGTCCTGCTTAAGGAATTACTGGATGGAAATGAGGACTCGGAAACAGTAGATTATGAAGCTATTTCAGTATTAATCAGCACATTTATTCTGGTGGTGTCACAGGCAGACGGGCCTGAGTACAGTGTATCAGTGAGTGCGTCCTCCACACTTGGCCTCCTGTCTGAGTTTGCTGAGCTGGACCTCACTCCTCCAAGACCCGGCTATGTGGTGGTGCGTGGCCAGCCCTTGTCAAGTGAGTCGTGTGAAGTTATAAAGATTGCAAGATTGTGGCAGTGACAATGTATACTACTTTATTTGGTCATTTATACAGTAAAAGTAAAGAAGCTTGGTTTAGATTGGACTTGGAGTGTATATTAATAAAAACTAGTTACAAGTTGTATTTACTTATTTCCACATAGTAAGGCCAACATATCAAAAGTAAAGAAATCAATAATTGCAGTGTACCATATTGTTGTATCACACTTTGGCTATTGTTCTATTAATAGCACATATTTTGTCACATCTTAATGTGTTATATTTTTAGTTAATTTAATCAATTTATTAATTATTTATTGATTATTCTCTATTTATTTTTTTTTTTTTTTTTTTCTTTTGTCAGTAAATAGTTTTTTATCAATTTTGTTGCATTTAGGGCATCTTGGTGAAAATTTGGGCATGATTTTATTGAGGATGGTAAAATGCTATTGTTGTTTTAGATATGAAGTATTATGTGGAAGTGACTCTCTTTGGCTACCTGGAAAGTCATGTTAACAGCGTAACATCAATGAAGTTTATCGACACAGTAAGTAATATTGTCCCATATTTAGTCTCTGTTTGAATACTTGTTGGATAGTAAAGAAGATCAAGTATGTTCTGTACAAAGCATGTATTTGTCTTGATTATTCAAAATTGTTATAAAAGTTGTTTTGTATCTCTCTCTCTCTCTCTCTCTCTCTCTCTCTCTCTCTCTCTCTCTCTCTCTCTCTCTCTCTCTCTCTCTCTCTCTCTCTCTCTCTCTCTCTCTCTCTCTCTCTCTGCATGTGTGTTGGTTGTTTTGGGATTATTATGTGTATTTTTCCTTAGGCTGGTAATGAGCTTTCCAGTGTTCCCTATAATGGAATAGTGGATGAGCATTTCTTCATCTTGTCTGAGGATCTTCCTGTTGGTTCCTTCTACATCCAGATTGAAGGCTTCCTTGAATCAGGTGATTAAACTATCTCGTTGTGGGAGACCTCTTTATTCATATCTTATGAGTACACTTTATATAGTTTTTATTCAATTTTAGTTTCTTTTATTTTGCACCTACTTTAATTTTTTCTTCTATTTACCAGTGTACTTCAAATTGATTATACATTTTTTTTAGAATCCTTTTTTTATTGCTCGGTTGTAATGCAAGCATATGTTACCTTTATCCATCCTTTTTCATATGTTCCTGCTTAGTTAAAATACAGTCCATTCTGTAGCCCCACAGATGACAGTCTTACTTTCTTTTACCATAAACAAATCTAGGCATCTCTGCAAGCCATATACTCAACAAGTCGTCCTCTCGCATCTTTTGAAATGCCTTTGTTAAGTATTATATGAAATCTATTTCTCAGGAAGTCCCTTCATTCGCCTGTATTCCACCATGGCACAGCCAGTGGAGTGCCTCATTGAGCTTGTAGTGGCAGACTCTGTGCTGTCCACCACTCCAGGCCATTCTACAAAGGCCACTTTTAGAGTACACAATTATGGACCTAAAGCAGAATTCCAGTATGCTGCCATTGATGAAGAAAAGTTCATTCATGACTGGAGCCCTCACAAGTAAGTTCATAAAGCTGGTTATAGTATTTGAGGATAACATTTGTTGCCAAAGTACATAAAAATTATAAGATTTCCATGCATTTGATATCAGAAACACTGAAATCTTTGTGTTAACATTTTCTCATCAGATCAACTATTTCCTCCATGGGTTTTGTTGATGTGGAAGTAGAGTTCAAGGTGCCATCATCAGCCTCACCAGGCACCACCAGCACCATCACCTTCACAGCTAGCTCCCTCCTCACTGAGCACAACATCAATACCTACATCACATACTACATTGTTCTTGATGAGGTACTGACACTTAAGTTTATTTTATGAAGAAAAGGTGATACAAGGTTATGTACTCGTATGTAATTAATCTGGGCAGCTTCCTACTAAACTAAAAAAGGATGATGTCTGAGGTCATTCTTTGCATTTGTGTCATTGAAGAACAGGTATTTCATGTAGATAATTCACTTCAACCTATCATTCATAAGATGGTTGTATCACTGAAGTCCAACTGCATCAGGTAGTTTTGAGGTAGGCTAGGATAGGTTGCCTAGTCTAACTAGGATTAACATGCCTTATCCTAATCCAGCCTGTTTTTGATCAAATACAGAATAACCTTACCAATTCCAGAAGTAGCTGATGTTCTTTATCTTCATGTGATCCAGCTTACTTTTTAAAATACTTCCTATGTACATGAAAAATAAAATTAACCTGAACCTCACTTCCCAGCATGAGGATGATGTGCCTCCAACCTGTGTGAGCACTGATGTTCCTGATTGTGCTGGCTATGACTCTGAAGATCTGTGCTCTGCGAAGTCTTGGCTTGTGGAGGCAACATTGCAAGATGATGATTCTGGTGTGTAATTTTTGCATACATATGATTCTTGTAAAGCACTATTGTGAAACTGTAGCTTCCAACCAAAGTCACCCTATGAGTAGATCCATAGCTTACAAGATTAGCATTGGTCGTGTATTCACCTAGTTGTAATTTTACAGGGCCTGGGTATCATACTCGTGTGGCCCCATCTCCATATCTACACACATCCAACTTTCCTTTAAAACTATGCACACTCCTCGCTGACACCACCTCCTCACTCAAACTATTCCACACCTCCACACATCTCTGTGGGAAACTATATTTCTTCACATCCTTCAAGCATATTCCCTTGGCTATCTTTTTACTATGCGATCTCGTAGTTCTATTTAAATTTTCCTCTCAACATCATTTGTTCATTATCCACTTCATCCAATCCATTCAACAGTTTATAAACATGTATTAAATCTCCTCTTTCTCTTCTTTGTTCCAAGGTAAGCAAATTAATTTCTTTTAATCTCTCCTCATAGGTCATTTCTGCCAATTCCGGTACCATTTTTGTTGCCATTCTCTGCAATCTCTCCAACTTCCTTATATGCTTCTTTTTATAAGGGGACCAAACCACTCCAGCATATTCCAATCTTGGTCTAATTACCATACTAATTAATTTCTTCATCATAATAATGAAAGGCTAATCCAATATTTTTATCAAATTATATGTTTCTCCAAACATCTTATCAATATGAGCCTCAAACTGCCCATGGTCTTGTATTATCACTCCCAAATCCTTTTCCTTTTCCACCTTTTTCAACACTACTTCTTCACCCATCTTATATGACCCTCTTGGCCGTCTTCCACTCTTCCCCATCTCCATCACATGACTTTTGCTCAGATTAAATTCCATTTGCCACCTCTTGCTCCACTCCCAAATCTTATCCAGATCTGCCTGTAAAATTTCACAATCTTCTTCACTCTTCACACACCTACACAACTTTGCATCATCCGCAAACAAATTAATATAACTGTTTACTCCTCTGGCATATCATTAATATAGACAAGGAAAAGTATTGGTGCCAGCACTGAACCTTGTGGGACTCCACTCTCCACCACCAACCAGTCCGACTTTGCATCCCTTATTACCGTTCTCATCTCCCTCCATCTCAAGTAGTTTTCCATCCACTTTAACACTTTTCCTTTCAGTCCTCCATAAATCTCTAATTTCCATAGCAGTCTCATGTGAGTACCTTGTCAAAAGCTTTTTTAAATCCAAATATACACAGTCCATCCATCCCTCTCTCTTGTATTTTGTCAACCACTCTTGAATAAAAGCTCAGTAGATTTGTTACACATGACCTCCCTTTCCTAAAGCCAAATTGATGATCCGATAATAACTTATGATCCTCCAGGAACCGTATCCAATATTTCTTTATCACCCTCTCACAAATCTTACCGACCACACTTGTTAGAGACACAGGTCTATAGTTAAGAGGCTCTTCCTTACTGCCTCCCTTATAAATGGGCACCACTTCAGCTCTTTTCCACTCTACTGGTACTTCCCTGTTTCTAATGAGCACCTTATAATATCATATAATGGATCAATCAATTCTTCTCTACATTCCTTCAATAATTTTCCTGAAACTTCATCTGGTCCCATCGCTTTATCATCTTTAAGTTCCTCCAACATTTTATATAACTCCTTTTTAGGTATCTTAATGTCATCCATGTGCACATTTCCTTGTACATTCTGAGGCTTTACAAACATTGTTTCTTTAGTAAATACTTGTTGAAACCTATTATTTAGCAATTCCGCTATATTCTTAGGGTCATCTACTATCCCTTGCTCTCCTTTTAATCTTTCAATGGACTCTCTCTTTTTAAGTTTACCATTTATGAACCTGTAAAACAATTTTGGATGTTCCTTACTCTTGTCTACAATATCTTTTTCAAATTTTCTTTCTTCCTCCTCCTTACCCTCACATACTCATTTCTTGCCACTCTATAATTCTCCTTATTTAGTATATTCCTGCTCTTTTCCATCTTTTCCAAGCCACATCTCTCTTTTCCTTAGCCTTAACACAAGTTGCATTAAACCAATCCTTTCTTCCTTCCTCTCTCGGTTTATACTTTGGTACAAATTTCATAACTCCTTCTTTATAATATTTCATAAAAATCTCATATTTTTTTGCACTTCTCTGATTTGTAACATCTCCTCCCAATCTAATTTTCTGAAATAATTTTTCAAACTTTCTGTGTCCATCTTTCTATAATTCAATCTACCACTCCTGTATGTCTCATCTCTCCTTCGCTGTGTTGTTGCTATCTGCATTTCCATAACCACATGATCACTCTTTCCCAAAGGACATATTATATATCTCCACATAGGTACACTTCTCTTGTTAACACCAAATCCAGTCTAGCCGGTTCATCATCTCCTCTATATCTAGTATTTTCCTTCACCCTCTGTTCCATCATATTTTCCATCATTAGATTAAGAAATCTCTCTCCCATGCTTCCTCTCCAACACCACTTACTAGATTTTCCCAATCCACCTCCTTACAATTAAAATCTCCTACTAGTATCACCTTTCTTTTTCCAGATAATACACTTTCCAAACTCTGTAAAGTATCCTTGATCATATTGTCGTATTCCTTAATGTCCAAGAATTTGTTTTAGGAGGTACATAGGTCACCATGATTATTAATTCTTTTCCATCACTTTTTATCCTTATGCTTATCACTTCTGCGTTGTTCTTCCCATACCAAACCTTATCCACATTTATCTTTCTTCGTCATAATCATAACTCCTCCTCCACCTTTACTCTCTATCCTTTCTCCATATATTATATTTATTATCCAAATTTACCTTTGTTTTTTCATTTAATTTTGTCTCAGTCAAACACACTATATCAGGCTTCTCCACCATCATATAGTCTTGCAATTCCAATCTACTTGACAGTATCCCATCTATATTAGTATACATTACGGTCCACCCACTGCTCCCTCTAGGGGCAGTGGGTGGACCACCGTGTGTGTGTGTGTGTGTGTGTAATTCACCTTGGTCGTCTGCTGGTCACCCAGCCAGTCTTCCCCATTACGGTGTGTGTGTGGGGGGGGCTCACCTACACTTGTCTGTTGGTCAGCCAGGTAATCATTCCCCAAAAGAAAAAGCTCAGAGCTCATACTGACCAGTCTTCAGGTAAAAATTAGACAAGCAACACATCACACACTGAGACAGTAAGGCCACAATTCCTTGGGTTACATCCCATAACCTACTTGCAGTTAGGTCAACAGGGTTACACATTAAGAGGCTCACCTATTTGCCTTGCCACACCTGGGACTCACACCTGAGCCTTCTTGGTTGTGAGCCAAATGTGCTAACCACACCCCCATGCATGCGTGTACTATTCACCAAGGCATGATCATAAGCAGACCTACAACCACCAGCCATTACCTTCTCAGTGTAAGCTCAGAGCTCATTATTATTGATCTTCAGGTAAGACTGTGACCTCACACTCCATACACCCCATTCCTCTGGTCAGGGGAGACAATAACTTCCCTGCTTATTGGTCGAAAAATCCTATAGGTGACCAGCCTCTAGTGCAATTCTAATCTATCACAGCCAACACAGACTCTGCCTCTTTACCACTGACCCACGAGGCAGTGTCATGTGTGTGTTTGTGAGAGAGAGAGAGAGAGAGAATACAGATTTTTAATGCCTTGCAAGTAACATTCTTCAACTCCTGCAGGACTTCTCCAGATATACTCTCAGCCTGATGGGGATCTGACTTTGGATGGGTTCTCAACGGGTACCACACATCCAGTGACGGCCACCTTCAATGGCAGCTGCTGCCTCCGAGCCATGAATATTGTGGGCGTTGATGTGAGAGGAAATCTTGGCTACTGTCGCTATGATCTTGGACCCCTAAAAGGTACAGCTTCTGATTCAAGGAGTTGGTGTAGACTAAATAGTGTTGTTTTTCATTATTTTTTTAATGTTTTATAAAGATGTTATAAGTAAAACAAACCATATTCTCATCAGCATGTTGGAAGCAAAAGTCATCATGTCATTACCTGAATGCTCACATTTCATTGTTATTATCAGTTTTGGGCACCAATAACCCAAGAGGTGTGGTCATTTGAATGGTCCAGTAACAATGAAAGTATTTCCTATAATTTTCCTCTGTAAAAAACTACCTGCAAAAGTATCATTACTTTAATATGAACATTTTTTTTTACCACTTTAATTTTATTGGTGTCTTCTTTTGTATAAACAAAACATTGCATCCCTCTATTACTGAACTTCTTGAGTAGGTTCAGTAGTGGAGATTGTGGCGGAGGCTGTAGGAGAGAGCTGGGTGTACCTCAGGTGGAACATCAGTGATGTTCGGGATGACCTAGACAGATATTCCATCCTGATTGATGAAGATTATTCTGACACTGTAAGTATATGACTCCTGTTTGAGACTTATTTGTCTATTTATTTTCATTGCTTAACATTTGGTTTTAATGTCGTAAATTTTGAAATATTTGGTTCAGGTAATGTAACTCGCATTATAGTTAATACTGTATTGTGGTGCCCTCACCTGGAATGTTGAATGCTACAGCCTGATTTAAACTCCAATCTTGCATATTAAAGGTTTAAGTAAACAATCTTGTTGAAAAAAGCATTTAACATTCCAACAGATAACTTTTCATCTGTGAATTATTTATTTTTTCAGTCTCGCTGTCCAAATCTTGTATGCTACAAGAATGTGACATACCTGGAGTCTTGTATGCTGCACACTTTCACCCTCACAGCTCACTACAAGAGTGTTGATGGTGTGGTGACAACTGGAGCCCCAAAGAAGACAGATGCCACTACATCAGGCCCAGGTAAGGCAGTAATTCATTGTTGGACACTGTTTCTGAATGTCTTCACACTGCTAACCAATTAGATTCTGGTGAAAATTACAAATATGAGCTACATTTTCATTGTAATGGTCCCAAAGGGTAAGAGGAATTGAAGTACACATTTTAGTTACAAGCAGAAGCTGAAGACCTAATTAATGTTTTATACTTACAATGTATTATACATTTTGTTTAGCTCCTCTACCACCCACCAATCCCTCCATTGACTACACTAGTGACACCACAACCAGCCTCTCTTGGACACCTCCAAGTAATCGTGCTTGCCTCGACCACTACCAGGTGAGTGCTACTTCTCTCTTTCTTAATTGTTGTAATTTTATGCTTATTATTGTTGACATAGTTTTTATTGTTATTATTATTATTATTATTATTATTATTATTATTATTATTGTTATTATTATTATTATTATTATTATTATTGTTATTATTATTACTATTACTAATTAGATGTCACCCACTATCCTTCTATGCAGGTATGCTTCAAGATGTATGGGACAACATTGAATATGTGTAAGAGTAGTAGTAATAGCAGCATAGTTCTGGATGGACTGGAGCCATGTGCCATCTACCACATTAACATCACTTCTGTCTCTGTTTCTGGTCAACTCAGTGAGGATTCCCTTCTCTTTGACACCAACACAGATGATGCAGGTACCTTTTCTCTTCCTTTGTGTTCATGAATGTATATCCAAGATGTCATGATAGCATAGATTCAGGAATACTGGATGTAGTTCTTATTATTAAAGTCTGGTGTTGTTCCTGCAGCACCTGGTGCACCCAGAAACCTGAGAGTGAACAATCAAACAGAGTACATGGTTTCCTTGGCTTGGGATAACCCGCGTGACCGAGCCAGCTGTGTGGACAAGTGAGTGCTTCAAAATTTGTTGGAATAATTAGATGGAATATTGTTATAACTAACGACTTCCAGACCACTATCTTCATCAGAGCATTTCACACATTATCCTTCATTTTACAGATGGAGAATTTCATACCTTAAACACGAAGTCAAATACCAGGAGGTGAAGCTTGTGGCTGACAATTTTGCAACAGTCTCTGATCTTGAGGCCTGCTCTGAGTACACCTTCTTTGTATCTGCTGTTTCTCCAGGAGGATTTCAAGGTGGTACAAAGACTACAAAAGCTATGATGGAGGAAATAGGTGAGTGTAAACTTCATCTGGCTATGACTCTATTGACACAATATTTGTTTTAAATTATTGTAAATTCTATTCAGGAGACTTACATAAATCCTGGACCTGACAGAGCCAACAGCAGTGACATCGGTGAAGGCCACAGCACTGAATGCCAGCAGTGTGGAGGTGGTTTGGGTTCCTGCAATCAAGGAGGAATGTGTCCACCACTACCTTGTTTGTGTCACTCACCTCACCAGCTTAGTGCAGGAGTGTCACAATGATACAGATCTCCAACGGACCTTCACAGTAAGTCTTAATGAGTTACGCGAGACTGTAGGTAGATGATATGTTGTTGTGTGATACTGAAATCTTTTTCTTCCAGTGGCAGTATGTTCTCTTTATTTCTTATTGATGGTTCTGAAGGGTAGCTTTGTTTCCATCTTGGTACTGTGTGTCACTTGCAGGGCCTAGAGGCATGTGTGGATTATGAAGTGACAGTGACTCCAGTGTCTCCCTCGAGTGTTCTTGGCAGCCTTACCTATGATATCGCCAGAACTGTTGACTTTCGTGAGTTTTCTCAACAGTATTTAAGTTAGAATGGCACTAAATATACTGAGCATAGCTTTGTATGTTGGGCACAGTTATTGCAATTATATCTGATTGATATCCTCAGGTCCCAGTCCCCCCACCAGTCTTCAGGTGACAGACATCACTTCCAGTACAGCACATATTACATTTAGTCCACCATTAGAACATCCACTTTGTGTTGTAGAGTATGACTTTGAGGTGCAGGAAATGAAAAGTATAAAATCCATTAAGGTGAGTTGATTATAATCTTGTTATTTTTCTAAATTACTATTTCTTTAGATGTGTTCTTATTTGGGATTGATTTAGTTTTAACATTCTAATGATTACATCAGCTATGCTTTTTTTTTTTTTTTTTTTTTTTTTTCCTTTTTTTTTTTTAGAAAAGTAGAAAGCCATACTGTTCCATAACATTTTAATTACCTTTTAAGTATCTTTTGTCTGGTGATAAGCTATTGTGTATCAATATTGTCTAGTCCATGTCTCCCTTCATTATTTTGCTCTTGATATTATCTTGTCTACTTCAGCTCTTTCTCATTTGTGTTACATGACATCCATGTACAGTAAGTTCTGCCCCATCATTTCTTTGAGCAATCATAGTATACTATGTACTGATGGTACTTGTGTTTCTTTGCAGGTTATTTCTCCCAGTGTTTATCTGCAGGAGACATTGTCAGGTTTGAATGCCTGCACTGACCACGAAGTTCGGATCTCTGCTGTTACTCCCTCTGGACTTGAAAGCGAAAAGGCAAATGTTAACTTCACAACAAGTGAGGACACTCCTTCAGCTCCTCGAGCCCTCACCCACATCACAGTCACTGTGGACCAGATTGAGCTGCATTGGTTTGCACCTCTGGTAATTGTCATTTATTTAGCTTCACCAAAAGGTACTCAGTGTCATCATGAAGATACAAACAGCAGTTTGCTACTTTCCTTTTTACAAGTACTGCCTGTCTTGCCCTGCAGACCAATCGCCTGTGTGTTGATATGTACAAAGTGTCTTGGACCAGCGGCAGTGACAGTGGCAACACAGACTACACCCCTTCAGGTTACCCACCAGAGGTGAAGGTAGGTCCTTGAGAAGTGCTATTCACTTTGTCTTTTGAAGTTTTATTGATTGTTCTATAGATAAAGCACTTTTCCCCTTTGTCACATATTTTTCCCCCTGCAGATGACAGTGAGTGGACTGGAAACCTGCACATCATACACATTCACTGTTGTACCAGTGACACCTTTGGGAGATGAGGGATCCTCTGTCACATACACTGTCTCTACCAGCTGTTAGGAGTTGGGAAAATTGGACTCTGACTGACCCAGGAACTAAAGTCTAAGTTGAACTGCCTTTTTTATTTTGTTTTCTGTTGACATTATAAAAAATCTAATTCCAACTAAAAATTTTATTTTAGTTGCAGTTTAAAATGATACCAAGCAGAAGTTGATCACGGTTTATAGTGATTTTGTGAAAAATTTTGAAGTGTAAAAAAACACTTCAAGATATTCACTCCTAAAGATTTTTCATAATTTCATCTTTGTTTTGCTATTTGTATTCATCTGATTGACATGAAATTTTCACACATGAATGTGTATACAATAGTGACTTCCTGGACCATGATAAGATGATAGCGCATCAGATTCCTGCTTCTCTAGATAATGTTATTGACTCATACATGAGAGTTGGGAAGGCGCCATCAGTAGTGTCATGGTAATCTGTTGTTTTACTACTGAACTGGACACTCTGAGTCATTATTAGTGTGTTGAAGTGAGATGGTGATAAGTGAAATATTTATTACTCATCTAGTCCAGTTTTATACCTCTGTCTCAACATATCTTTCGTGATAATGTTATTGTGAGAGTTATGTGATGTGTAGTTGTGATGATGAAGGTTGTGAGAAAAATTGTTTGAAAAGATAGTAGTAGTCTTATGATACAGAGCAGTGTTATTTACTAATTTTTGCAAGGGAGCCACTTCGGTAAAACAAATTCATTGAGAGGGCTGCAGTCTCGAATATCTGTTGCCTATTTTCAAACATACAATAGCAAATCTCCAAGAGTAACGAAAGCTTGAACTCAACTGATTCAGCAAGACCACCGACACCGAGGGCTAGACGTCTCATCAGTTTCCCGCAGTGGACATGTACAATTTCTGTACGATTAGGATAGGGATGTTAGAATATTATCTCTTACTGTGACTTCGTCTTCCATCTCACCTCATGAAAATATGTATCTTACTTGAAAAATTATTATTTTACTATTTATTTTTGTTTTTTATTCATTTATTCATTTTTCGAGAGCCACAAATTGAGTCATCACGAGCCACCAGGGGCTTGCAAGCTGCACAATGAATACCGCTGATATAGAGAGATGGTTTAGAAGTGTGCAGTGAGGCATGGAGTGAAGGGAGTGTCTTGGAGGGGGAGATAACACAGGTGATGGAGGGGAGAGGGGAGGCAAGGATTCAAGGTCCAGCAGTTTCCCAATGATATCTTTGTTTGTTTGTTTCTTTTGCCTTCTTTTCTTGAAGTTTCTGATTTTAATCCACGTCAATTTATGCTTGTAAGGACGTTATTTCTGATGCCTAGCCACATACTGTGTAGGGCATGAGTCAGGCTATGACACAAATGCACAAGACATTTAAAAATGGGTTCCTGGTGGGAAGGGTATTTAATTATAAAAAAATAATGTTTCAGAGAGACAAATGTAATCTCAATTTTAAATCCCCCCCAAAAGTAGATAAATAAATCCTGCACCAAGTTGGAATTTTTTTTTCAGTCTTGGTGGGGCGGGGGGAATTCATGTAAGTCGGACATTCACATTTGTCGGATGTACCTTTCCCCCTAGGAGTCCGAGTTAGCGAGGGTCAAGAGTATTAACAATTTTTTTTGTATTTAGGATGAAATTGCATGTATGAAACTAATGACATATATGCATTGAGCTGTACTGTCTGTAACAAATGCATGCTTGATAATTAAGAAAAATCTTGTTGATCCCAATAAGACAAAGAATTGTTTTTTTACATTTTACTTTGGAAAGTTTTCCTGGCAAAAGATAAATGACTTTTTTTTAACCCGTACAGCATTTTGGTATTTTGTCATTTTCTTCCCACCCCAGCTTTGTAAGATTTAAAGATTTCTTTTTTGCATAAATCTGCCTAAAACAATGAAAATTAAGAAAAGTAATGTCAGTGCTTTGGGATTTCTATTGAGTTGGAAAGTAAAATGGTCTTGATCTTCTCTTGTCATATTTAGCACAAATTTATGTATGTTTCTAGAGAGTAAATCATTTTGAGCTTTTTGATAGTTCATCTCAATGTACTGTTCAGTTGCCCACATGAGTGTTCGTTCACACAATTAGTTTATAAATGGTTTATAATTGTTGACTTCATGATATGTTTTTCGCATTATTACAAACAATATATGATGCTTTTGTTTCACATTGTCGTCATGAATCTATTATTTACAAATAATATTTGTTTTTTACCTGTACCTGAAGATTATTTTTTTCCCACATGATTATAAGTGCTTCACCCAGAAGGATGGCTGGGGAAGCTTGTCAGTTATGGCAGTAAGTTAAATATGTTGAGTGGTCAGTATTTTTAAAGGATCAGTATACTAGAACACCACCACACAAATCACCCTTGACACACTCGAGTGACAGGAAAATTATACATTAAATACGTACAACATACGTATCTGATGCTGTACTGGTTGAAGAAAAGAAGTCAAACAAATAATGCTGAAAAAAACCTTATTATACAGTGTAATACAAAAGTATGTTTTCTATAGTAGGTTAAGTATATGTCAGTATCAACACTAATATGTATGGGCTGCCAGAACACCGTTTAATATGCATTCATCGTTATTCATCAATAGAAACTTCGCCATAAGCTAATACAATACGTACATGCCACATAAATGTTTTCATAGACAGTGCAGGCATTCATTATTCGTCATTCATCTATGTGAAGAAGTTCAAGCCACTGCTGTATTTCCAGTACTTATCCATTACAATATGTCTTCACTTTTTGTAAAAAGTAATATTGATACTGAGTGGCTCAGGTCACTTTCATGACAGATAGATGGTACACTATTGCTTACAGGATCACACAAGTATTAGTGACGTTGGGGCAGGGTTTGTTCATAGTAGCTACAGTATTTCTCTAAATGATATGAGAGCAGCTGAGATAGACCAGCAGAAAACTCATGGAGTTGGATAATTATAGTTGCTTTTGAAGAGAAATTTTGATTGCTGTCTCCATATATGTAATTATTAATAACCTTATCACAGAACATATTTTTATATATGTCAGTGTCCCATCTCAAATATTATATAAAAGTTAAAACACAAAACTTTTAAGATCTTTGAAAAAAGTTTTGTTTCCAGACATAAACTGTAGTTTCATTGAGCTGTTACTCAGCTTGAAAAGAAATAATTTGCATGCTTGGAAATTCCTTCCAATAGAAAAGGGCTTGAAAGAAATCATAATAATGTGATTTTAGTGCCCCTTTCACATGAAGACACTGGAGACCAGCACCTATGTCAGAATGTCCCCAGTGTGAAAGGATCAGGCAGCTTCAGGCAGTTAGTGACCAATGCCGATTCATGGTATCCCTTCTCTTTCTTGTCAGACAAAAGAATTAAATCAAATGAGGAGCTTCTCTTATTTTTTACTGGAGAGGTAAAAGAGGAAATTGAAAATAGCACAAATTACATAGCTTACTATAGTAGAAAAAACAACTGTACACACACTCAACTAGCATTACTTTCTAGCTTTGTCAGCTTGCTAGCTTTATTACAACTTTGGACATTTGGTGATTTAGGCCAAACTAAATATGTTTTGGACAGTTGCTTGAAAATAAGTCAAAACTGAAATATTTCACCTAAAAAGACCTACCTGGGAACTTTAATCCACTCATGAAATCTCCCATTTGAAACAGTGCCCAACAATGAGTGACAGTAAGAGCCAGTGTTGGACACATGTTGTGAGAGGACACAGCAACTGTAGTGGCATCACATGAAAGGTTCTATTGAAAGTTACTGAAGGTAACTGGTGCCAGTCACCAATGTCTTCATGTGAAGCAGTCCTTAGTTTTGTGATAAAGGAATGACAGGTTGAGTTACGGACTATTGGACAAGTACAGTACTATATGATAATGAGAAAAAATATTTTGTTTATAGATGACAAATACTACATCATAGATAAATGGGGAAGTAGAAAATATGCATCACTCAGCTTGACAGGTTATGCAAGAAAAGAATGTCCATTATGTAATGTATTTTGAAATAATGAGAAGTGGATCTAAAGAATAGCCATGCACAAGTCTCTACCAACCAAGAGTGATAAGGTGTAGTGTGGACAGTGATGCAAGGTGTACCATGATAGTGCTGAGTTATGAAATGCTGCAACAGGTGCTTGAATTTCACCAGTTTAGCCCCTTCAGTATCATGACACATTTTCTTATTCTACATAGTATCTGGCAATTTTATACAGCCTCAAAAACTTATGTAGGGATGAGAATAGTCAAGACTGTGGCCATTAATCTTCTGACTGCCATAGATCCTCCCTAATGTAAATAAAATGGTCTAATTGCACACAAATCTCAAGGTATAAATATATCCTAGTATTGAAGGGGTTAAGTGCACATATTTATATCCATGAAGATGGCACCATATCAGAGAGAGAGAGTGCAAAATATTTAAGAAACAATAATAATGTTTTTTAAAGATTTTGTCTATGATGATGTTATTAAGAGATTTTAGTGTTGTCCTCTTAAACCATAGGCACTTAATAGATAAATGATAAAGAGGACGAATACTCCAGAATTTAAATATCTAGAATATAATGTACAAATGTGAAGTGGTTTGGCTGTTTTCTTTTTTTCTGGGCAAGGGTAACAAATATGACACAAAAAGATCCATTTAAGATGTCAATCCAAGAGAGAATTGTTCAATAAGAATTATTCAAAATTACAAAGTATCTTGAAACTTTCCCCTTGAAAGAATTTAGTTCATAGGCAGGAGGAAGTATAGAATCGGTTTCAGAGTTTACAAGCTAACAGGATGAAGGATTAAGAATACTGGTGGACTCTTCCATTAGGGAGATTGATAGAATAGAGCTGAGAGAGAATAGAAAGTCTTGTGCAGTGAGTGTGCAAGAGGAGGCTTGCATAGATTGGTAGGAAAGTAGATTACAGATCATAGAAGGGATGGAAGGAGGTTTTAAAGTACTGGATCACAAAGCCTAAGAATACTACATAGGCATGAAGGCATGCATGAGAGGGAATGAAGTAGAACTTTGTTAAAGATGATTGTCAAGATATGATTACATCAATGCTGAATTAAGCGCTGTAGTTATCTGATTGGAATAAAAAACTCAAAATAGTGTCACTAAGCAATAAGTGTCACAGTTGTTGTTGTTGTTGTAAGGGATGAAATATATTATAAAAAAAAACTATTGTAAACTGTTGCATTCCCAAAGCAAAAACATCAAGAAGTTGGTATCACTAATAACTTTGATTATATGCATGGTGGCACGTGCCACTGAAACATTATCAGTGCGCTGTAGCATTTTTTGACAAGACAGATAAGAACTACACCTGACACATGTCAAGTCCAGGTAATATTTCCCAGCCTCTGCAGCTGTTCCCTCTAAGGGACTGTGAGTTACAAGTTCAGGTCACAAGCAGTGCTATATACATATTCAGAATTGGCATTAGCCAGACTGAATCAACCTCATTGTACTAAAAACCACTGACTTGAGTCTATCAAGGTATGTGTGCTTTAAACTTTTAAAGTCTGGAAATCTTCAGAAAATCTTAATTGATTGTACAGAATTTTCTCATAGGATCCATGTTGACTTGATTTATTCTGCTTATTGTATTTGAAGTCATTGCATATTCTTAAAATAAATTAGTTCCTGCAATTTTTATGTTCCTTATCAGTAAAAATTAACTATTGTGTGACTGTCATTATTGCTCAGAGATATTCATCAATATAGTGTAAAGAATTATGTTTGTGTATCAAATGAGTTTCTTTAAGAAAACAGTTATTTCAACAGACAACAGTAATTCCAGATACTTTAATTTTGAAAGAACAAAAGTGTTAGTTGTAAAATAGGTAAAGCAGGATATAAAAAACTTATTACTTTTGTAAGTGGAGAGAATTAATTGGCAGAAAATAAATGCACAAGAATTTCTTCAAGGAAGAATTTTAATTTTTGTGAAGTATTGATTTCTGTGAAGTGTTCCTGGAAAGAACAGCATATCAGAGATATAGGAAATGATAAAGATACATACATAAGACAGTTGGCCTCATTCACATCTTATAAAACCAAGATGAAGTGTTGCACCAAGCCTAGATCAGCAGCAGTCTACCGTCAGGCATTTGGTATGTACATTTGTATTGCCTTCTGTTTTTCCTTTTGTCTGCTGTTTTGTTTCATGTACTCTGCTTGAAGCAAAGACTACAAATGAAAGGCTTGCTCTTTCCCCCCCCCCCCTCTCTCTCTCTCTCTCTCTCTCTCTCTCTCTCTCTCTCTCTCTCTCTCTCTCTCTCTCTCTCTCTCTCTCTCTCTCTCTCTCTTATGATGTTAAACTCCTTTATACTTTACACACTTCTCTAGGAGGATTTAAAAAGCATCACTTTACTGCCACCCACTAACTGGCTTTATTTTCCTTGTTTTTGTACTAAGAAAAACATCCGTCACTTAATGCAATAACTCTGTCAGTAGCACTGTCATCCATGAATCAGGTTGCCATCATGGTGCATTGCACTTATCATACATCTGTACATTTATATACTCATTGAGGAACCATTGTTATCAAATATCCTTGTCTCACTCCCTACAGTAATCACAAAATGTTTCTGTTCACTGGAAGAGATTTACTGGCATCCTCATAGATCAACCTGATTCCCTTCAATAATCTATTCTCTAAATCCAGATCCATCCCACAGCATCATCTTGTTGATCCCCATAATATGCCATAAGAGCAGTAAACACACTTGTTTTCTAGATGCTTATCAATAACTGTTTTCACAGTGAAAGTATGATCTACACATTCTTTACTCTTTATTATATTCAAACTTTCATTCTGAAGTCTCCTATGTATCTTATTAGCACACTGAATATGTTAGATTTTTTTTTTACTGACAAAATTATGTGTCTACATTTCATCTATTTTTTGTGTAAGGATCTGTATAGAGGAGAAAAGTTTATGAAAATTATGGAACATCTTAAAAGATTGTCAGATATTGCATAATATTCTATCACAAATCAGGAACACTTTCTGATACCATTATTGAAATGTCCTTTTTGAACTGTCTGCGTATTAAGCAAATTTGAATGTAATTTGTTATTTTTGTTTATTTAGTTTATGTATTTTTATTTTTGTTTTATTATTTTTTTTTTTTCACTTTTGGTTTTATTTTCCGGCTTACTGAGTATAAATATTATTTAACTTTTCTTTCACTATTCATCCTAGTTATCATTTTGCAGGGAAAATGAGTCTGTCATTGGTGGCTGTGTTTGTGCTAGCAGCAATATTGCAGCCAACCAGTGCATTCCTTCCAACCAGTCTTAACTACTCTGATCCAAAGTTGGAAGCCCTTTTCTGCCCAGAGCAGATGACTGGAATTACTTGGGACCATAAGGTGAGAAGACTTTGTACCAGTTCATGAAATCTTTGATAAGATCATAATTTTGCATTTATTTTGTTTTTACTACCACATCGTGTACAAATTATAGACTGGAGTGAAGCTTGGCTCTTTTTTTTTTCCTGCTTCAGGCCATCACGAGGGAGGCACTGAGACGGGAAGTCCGCCGCTTTCTCCTGGAGACTGTCTCAACCACCAATCAAACATTAACAATTCCTGAGGATGCCTCTCTTGTTGAGATCTTCAGTGCATATTATGGTCCCAATGCATCGCCTGTCCGCTTCATCAAGGTATTTGCTGAGCTTTTCTTACAGAGTTTATCATCATAGTGATCCTGCTCCTTCAACCATGTGGGATGAATAATTTTAGAGATATAGTTATCATCCCTAAAGTACAGCTAGAAGTTAGAATTGATTTGACTACAGCTTGCCAGACTTATAATGATGATGTATGTCAAGGAACAGGATGTTGTAGGTCAGCAACAATCATTTATGCCACCTACTGTGTCTCATAGTCTATTTGTATTATATCAGGGATTCTTGCATTCAAATCTGATGTTATTTGAACTAGCAGTTTTAACATGGATATACATTAGGATAGCTTCCTAATATGAACTGTGTTTAAATGTATCTATCTGTAATTAGATAATTGATTGATGTAACAATTGTTCTTGAAAATTCCCTTTAGAGATAGTTCTCAAGAGATTTCTCATTTGTTTTTGTCTTTCCATTACATTGTTATTGTCTTCTTATTTCTCCACATTTTTTTCACTATACTTGCTCTCTCTTTTAACTGCATCTGACATGCCCATTATATGCCTTCATTGTTATCAACTTTGTACTTTTCATTGGTGTGTGTGTGTGTGTGTGTGTGTGTGTGTGTGTGTGTGTGTGTGTGTGTGTTGTGTGTGTGTATTTACCTAATTGTATTTACCTAATTGTAACATACGGGAAAAGAGCTATGCTCGTACTGTTCCGTCTCCATATCTACTAATGTCCAGCTTTTTCTTAAAATCATGAATATTCCTTGCGTTGACCACTTCCACGTCTAAACTATTCCATGCTTCCACCCTTCTATGAGGAAAGCTATATTTTTCACATCTCTCCTATAAGTGGCCATTTTAGTTTTTTCCCATGCCCTCTCGACATTCTTTCATTCCACATACACAGATCTTCCCTATCCATTTTTCCATGCCAATCATCACTCTGTATATTGCTATCAGGTCTCCCTTTCTCTTCTGTTTTCCAGGGTCGGAAGTTGCATTCTGTTCAGTCTGTCTTCATAAGTCAAATCTCTTAAGTCAGGCACCATTTTTGTTGCAGCCCTCTGTACTTTCTCTAGTTTCCTTATGTGTTTCTTTAAGTTCGAGCCCACTGTATTGTTGCATATTCAAGCCTCGGTCTTATCATTGCAGTAATTATTTTCTTCATCATTTCTTCATCTAAATATACGAACGCCACTCTTATGTTCCTCAATAAGTTCAATACTTCTCCAATTATTTTGTTTATATGTCTCTCTGGCGATAGGTCATTGGTAATTGTCACCCCAAGGTCTTTTTCTTCATGACTGGTTTTATGTCTTCATTTCCTATCTTGTACATACTCCTGATTCTTCTTTCACTCTTGCCAAACTCTAATTTCTTGCATTTTGTCGTGTTGAACTCCATTTGCCATGTACAGCTCCATTTCCATATTCTGTCCAAGTCTTCCTGGAGTAGTTCGCAATCTTTGTCACATCTCACTTTTCTTAACAATTTTGCATCGCCTGCAAATAGGCTCACATAACTGGACACCCCATCCACCATGTCATTTATGTAGACCGCAAACATTACTGGTGCCAACACTGATCCCTGTGGAACTCCACTCTCCACCAAGCCCCATTCTGATGGTCTGTCCTTAATTATTGTTCTCATTTCTCTTCCTACCAAAAGTCTTCCATCCATTTTAGTAAACTGCCATGCACTCCTCCTACCATTTCAAGTTTCCAGATCAGTCTCCGGTGTGGTACCTTATCAAAGGCCTTTTTTAAATCCAGATATATTCCATCAGCCCAACCATCTCTTTCCTGTATTACATCTATCACCCTCGAATAGTAACATATCAGGTTTGTCGTGCATGAACGCCCTTTTCTAAAACCAAATTGACACTCACAAAGTATGTCATTTTTCTCCAAGAAGTCTGTCCATCTATTCTTCACCACCCTCTCACACATCTTAGCTACCACACTTGTAAGTGACACTGGTCTATAGTTCAATGGGTCTCTCTTGTTACCTGATTTATAAATTGGGACAATGTTAGCTCTTTTCCAGTCTTGGGGCACTACACCTTCCCTTAATGAGGCATCAATTACTTCACAAACTTTTTCTGCCAGTTGCTCCCTGCATTCTCTTAAAATCCATCCTGATACCCCATCAGGTCCCACAGCTTTTCTCACTTCTAAACTCCCCATCATATTCTTGATCTCCTCCACAGTTACTTGAAACTCCTTCATAATCCCTTTCTGTTCCATTACCAGTGGTTTGTCAAAAGCAGTCTCCTTTGTGAATACCTTCCGAAAGCATCCATTCATAGCCTCTGCCATTTCCTGGGATCCTCACTGCATACTCCATTTACTTCTAAACTTTCAATACTTTCTCTATTTTTGATGTTGTTGTTCACATGTCTGTAAAAAAGCCTTGGTTGGTCTTTACATTTATCAATTATATCCTTTTCTTGTTTCTTTCTTTCTTCTCTTCTAATCAACACATATTCATTTCTTGCTCTTTTGTAACTTTCCCACTGCTTAATCCGTCTTTTCCTTCTCCACCTCTTCCATGCATCCTCTTTTCTTGTTCTAGCCTTTTCACATCATGTGTGTGTGTGTGTGTGTGTGTGTATTTACCTAATTTACCTAATTGTAACATACGGGAAAAGAGTGTGTGTGTGTGTGTGTGTGTGTGTGTGTGTGTGTGTGTGTGTGTGTGTGTGTGTGTGTGTGTGTGTGTGTGTGTGTTATCCTTCCAACCATTCTGTTCTACATCTATAACCTTTACTTGATGCACCAGATCTATTATGCACACTTCAATTACACAGGCTGTGAACAGTATAACTTGGAGTAATGCCATGACTGAAGCTGCAGGACACTTAAGATTCCAAACAGCTTACCACATGGATGGGGAGAGTCTGTTGGAGGGCCACATGCTCCTTCAGGGACGTTACCATGAGCTTGTGAGCACCATTAGTGTGGATGAAGCCTACACCTTTGCTAGGCAACTCTTGGGCACATCTCTAAATAGCATTCAGGTGAGAATGTGGTCTGAAAATGTGCTAAATACTAATGTAATGATTCTCTCTGTCCATTTCATGGATATTGATAACATAATGGAATATTGGGCATTTGTTTGATGTTTTCCTGCATTTTTTCACTCACTTTTCTCTTACATGAGGCTCATCTTTCCTTCTTATGTACAACAGGACTTTTATTCTCAAACAACTTGGGTGGAACTGGGACGGGATGGAGTCCTGGAGGGGTTGGGGTTGCCAGGGTCTGACCTGGGGGAGGTAGCAGGCCCAAGTGACCCCACATGTACAGACTGTGCCTCTACAACAGTAAGATGTGCTCCTACATTTTAAGAATCACATGGTTCATTATACACTTAGAAATGACACAGATGTATGTTTTCTTGAGATTATTTGTAAAGTTATAAAAGAATTTACCAATTTAAGAAATTAAAACTAGATGCATGTTTTTAATGTGGAATTGCCTGCTCTAATAGGGAGAATGCAGGGACAATGTGATTCCAGGAAGTCTGCTGTCAAGTGGCTACTATGAATATGATACATTTGGTGCTGCAGAATTTATTGTTCGCAAGCCAAAAGATGCTGGTAAGGAACATCAGTTTTGGATATTTTTACTGAATCTTTTTAAGAAAAGCTTTAGCTAACAGCAACAAAAATAACGAAGAGAACTTCATTAAAGGTACCAAAACCTGAGATAGACAGTAAAGCCAGGCCCAAAATGACTTGGAAACCTCTTGAAAGAGCTCAAGTCATAAGCAGGAAGAAATATAGAAGCAGGTAAAAGGTTTCATTGTTTACCACATTGAAAGACTGAGTATACTTGTGGGTTCTTGCTTAAGGGAGGTGGAGAGAATAGGAATGTGTACTATGCTGCACTGGACTCATGAAGACGTCAGGTATAAAGTCATATTTTCCTGGTCTGACCATCAAACATTTCCTGTTTCCAAGTTCTTAGGAATATTTGCCACTTTTAAGAGGATTTGTTTACACACAAATAGTAGCTAATTGTCATTTTATCTCTGAAATTGGATTACATATTACTATTATTAATTAATATAATAAAAAAAAATTCTTGTTAAATATGGTACCAGTTAGTCATGGATAAAATATTAAAGAATACTTATCTTTATATTGATAATGATATGGTAACTGAAGGCATTAAATATTTCACCAGGCAAATGTAGCCATGGAAGTGTAATGGACTCCTCTGTGACCAAGGCAGCTACAGGAGGCATCAACAAAGAAACTTCCTCACCCTGTTTTTCTCCCCACCATCACCTCCACCAGCAGGCTGTGGAAGCTGCTATTTCAGTGAGCTCCTTATACAATGTCAGGACTTGTCATTATAGCATAATGATGAAATTAAAGTTATAACTCCATGTATCTTATTGGCTAGATCTGTTAGTTGCACCAATTTCCTAAAAAAAAATATCTTATGATTCTTTGTACTCCTATTGGCTGACACTTAATACACCAAGGTATTTATAGATTTATTTAAGAATGACTTTTTTTAGATTTCTAGTATGAATATATAAAGAGAAACAAATTTATCATACTAGTAATTAATCTTGAAACTGATTTATGGGTATAATAATAAAAAGCCTTTTTGTTGTTGGATATGTAATTTGTACTTCTGAGTTTTTTTCAAAATGTATGGAGAAAATTGTTGGAGGTTCTAGTACAAAAAGATATACCTTGTTACTTTTTCAGGCCAGTGAGTTGTATCTGGCTCATCTACGAGACTCTGTTGGTGATGAACACTTCCGGAATCTGTTGGACCTCTACCCGGGATCAGCGCTTTCCATCATCATTGACACCACAGGCTCCATGACGTATGAGATCGCAGCAGTGAAGGAACAGTCGCGGCTCATTGTGGAAAAAACTCATCCTGAGCTTTACATCTTGGTGCCTTATGCTGACCCAAGTAAGGAATGCTGGTATCTCAAACTGATAAACTTTATTTAATCATATAAGGAAGTGTTCTACCTGAGTAGGACTACTGTCACTATTGTTTTCATGTGCAGTACTGTTTACAATTAAGAAAAGACTAGTGAAGGTGGATCTTTTCTATCACAAGGTGTGTTCTTCGTTTTCCAGGTTATGGGCCAGTCACAGAAACCTCAAACTCTGAAGAGTTTCTAGAGGAGCTAGACAAGCTTGAGGCATTTGGAGGATGCTGTTGTTTGGAGGAAAAGTTTTGGCATGGGCTTCAGTTGGCTCTTGCTTACACTCCAGATTACTCCAATATATACTGCTTCACAGATGCAGGGGCCAATGATGCTGAACTGATGGAGAGTGTCCTTGCTGTGGCAATATCAAAGCATTGTAAAGTAAGTAGCTTTTTTTCCATAGATAGCAATATAATGCAATATTTTTATAGGGAATGAAAGAAAGACTCCAAATTGGAGATGATGTGTGTTGAATAGTGTAGTGCAAAGGTGGAGTTCATTGATGCATCTTAAAGAGAAGTGTAATAAAAGTTCTTTTTAAATAGGTAGATGACTGAATTTATATTAAATATGCAGAGAAGTAAGTATTTGAATTCTAGTAATAGATGAAACAAAACTGATGTTTTGACTTTGATGTTACTCTTTTTCTTGATTTTCAGGTGACAATAATCCATAGCAACAATGAGAGAAGCAAAGCCAGTGATTGTGTTGGATATGAAGTTTCAGGAGTGGAGGAGTACAAGCAGCTGGCAATTCTTACAGGAGGAACTTTTGTTGAAATTGACAAGTTTGATGTGGATGATGTTTTGGGCATCATGAATGAAGGAGTTCAGGAAAATGAAGTAAGAAAAAACAAAGTATGGGTGTGTTCAAGTAAAGGGAGTTATAGTAGTGCAAGGTATTTTAAGAAAGGATTGCAATTTTTGTAACTTGTTTTCCTTAGCACTCTTTCCTATATGACTGTTTTTTTTATGCTATACTCAAGATTAAAATTCATGTATTTCATGATATGTAAATGCAGACTTATTTTGTGTTGTGGACACCAGGTAACGCTTCGTGTGCTGGACAAAGTAGTGGGAAGACATAACCTCAGTTTTCCCGTGGATGACTCCATCAGTTTGTTTGGAGTGGTCCTTAGTGGAAATCTTCAGCATGCCGTCCTCAGCCATTCTGCAGGTCTGTATTTTTTATGGAAAACACATACATACAGCTGCACACACATACTCATTTAACATCATATCCATTCATTTATTTAAAAAAAACATTTTAAAGTCAAGATGATGAAGTAAAAATTCTTGGTAGGAATGAATTGTTAAAGGTTTATAAGGTTAAGCAAATCTTTGAAATTTTATTAGATACAGTTATAACTTGATATTCACTGAACACTGAAATCACACTACTTCTTGGTCAGATGCCATTTGTAGCATCTCTCTAATGTGAAAGGCTGTAGCTTTGCCATGAGTCATGTTCATGTTTGGAACTATGGCAATGGATTAGTGTTTGAATCATCATGTAACTCATTCTTTGAAAGATCCCACTCCAACATAGTACTGTATTCAAGCATGTACTTCTAAAGTGGAAAATTGGAATTTATAAAAATTATGAAAGTTCGCTGTAGGTTTGCTATTCCTCAATTTCAACTTTCCGTATTTCATCTCATAATTCTGGAAAATTATGTTTGATAAATTAATTGCATCTTTACATTACTTTATGTAGAGGCATACCAGTGCAGTTGTGACTACCAAATTTTTGCTGCTTTATATAATGTTATGTTCTTGATCTGCAGGTGTTGCATATGACCTAATGGACCACGAGATGCTGGAGGGAAGTGAGCGGGTGGAGGTGGTTTCTTTCACAACTTCCTTTAAGTCAATCAGATTCATCAACCAGTCTGTAGGTGAATGGACTCTTAAGGTAAGACATGTTTGCTTTGTTACTTTTTTTTTCTTTGCTAATGATCTCACTCTCTTTCTCATGGTTTGAACACTTTGAAATATTTATTAATTTTCAGGAGAATATGTACACTGTATTTTGTTATATCAATCAGTATCAATCTTCACATTCCTATATTTACTGTTGTATTTTTCAACTTTATATCACTCCTACACAAATACTACTGGATACATTCTCTCTCTCTCTCTCTCTCTCTCTCTCTCTCTCTCTCTCTCTCTCTCTCTCTCTCTCTCTCTCTCTCTCTCTCTCCCACCATATATATATATATATATATATATATATATATATATATATATCCATTAATAAAAGGATGATGGGAAACTCACATTAGGTAAAACAAAAAGTTTAGCACTGACTGTGAATCCTGTATTTCCACAGCTAGATGGAGGGTCGTCAGAGTTCACAGTTGCTATCACTGCCATCTCCAGTCTTTCCTTTCTGGCTGAGTTCTGTGAATTAGAGTTATCTCCTCCTCGGCCAGGGTATAGAGTTGTTCTGGGCTATCCCATCTCGGGTAAGTACTTTTCACCCTTTTCTGTACCTATGAGTTTTCATGAACTTGATGTATTCATTTCATCACTTCAGCATTAAATTAATTTGTTTTTATTGTGCCTCAATGTTCATTAGAATATATTGATATAGGAATTTTGTCTCATGGATGAGCCTCTTATGCTTCTCAATTTGAGTCATCATTATTTATCACTGCTTGTCCCTCTATCTTGTTTTTAAGTGTTTCTACAACAATATATGTACTGTATTGTGTCCTCCTGAATCCAAGTAATCTTTCTGTTCAGCATTGCAGTATTACATAGAGGTGACACTCATTGGATATGTGGAGACACAAGTACAGTCAGTCAGTGGACTCACCTTTATCACAGAGGTTAGTTTTATATATATATATATATATATATATATATATATATATATATATATATATATATATATATATATATATATATATATATATATATATATATATAGCTATCTATCTCTTTATCTATCTATCTATCTATCTATCTACATATATATATATATATATATATATATATATATATATATATATATATATATATATATATATATATATACATATATATATATATACACACACACAGTGAAGACTCAATACTCAAACTTAATTCATTTCAAATGGCTATTCGAGTATCAAAAAGTTCAACTATTGATACCTACAAATCAGGTAATTCGTTCTAATCTCAACAAAACCTCAAGTTTATAAAAATTTCAATGTAATTTTTTTTTATAATTTTGATTTGTACATACCATAAGTGAAGACTGGTGATGGATAACTTAGAAGAGGAGAGGAGAAGGGTGAGGAGGAGGAGGGAAGTTGTCGGAGGACCAGTCACTATCCATGAAAATATCTTTGTAACTTTTCTGGTGTGAATCCTGTGAACCCACTAGTGGAGGGCTATCGCACATTAACATTTGCACTTTCACTAGATTCCTTATTTTCACCATTAATAAGCCTCTTTGGTGCCATTATAAGTTTATAAATGAAAAAACTATCGACAAAACGCAGAAGAATGTTATTTCAAGACTGCGGCAGGACTAAGGATGCACACTGGTATCTGGTATACAGGATTACCGGTATTGCCGGTAAAACAGTTTCAGAATGGGACAATGGTGGTGGTGGGATGGGAGAAGACAGTGCTTTGTTTACAACCATGTGTGCAACCATTCGATTACCAGATATTTTCTCATCCAGCAAGCCTTTGGTGTTAATATAAGTTTATAAGTTAAAAACTACAGACAGAATGCATGAGAAAGTTATTCTGAAGACTGCGGCAGCACAACTGGCGGAAGAGGGAAGGAGAAGTCAGGGAGCCTTTGTTTTACAATCTTGTGTGTGGACGTTTGACTATCAGGTATTCTTCTAAGTTTTAAATTGAATCTTTGCGTTCGAATAATGAAAAGTTTGACTATTAAGATGTGCGACTATTGAGTCTCCACTGTGTGTGTATGTATATATATATATATATATATATATAGAGAGAGAGAGAGAGAGAGAGAGAGAGAGAGAGAGAGAGAGAGAGAATTCTAAAACTATTCCTGTGATTTGTATGTAGACAAACTGAGAGGATTCAAATTTGAAGAAAATTGCAACATGAAGTTTATATTTTGTGTGAACCAACTGCTTTCATTGTTCTTATTGTTCCTTTCTGTCCAGGAAGGTGAAATTAAGTCTCAAACAAAATACCACGGCCCTGTGGATGATCACTTCTATGTCTTGTCTGAGCCTTTCCCATCTGACCCATTTTACATACAGGTGGATGGAGTTCTCCACTCAGGTATGTACATCAGTCAATACAGTGCCTGGAGTAAATCTGAATTATGAAGATTTTTTTATTTATATATAAATGTTTGGACATACTTTTGATCTTTCAAAAATTAGCATCCAAAAGTAATGTGATTATTTTTTCTCATTAAATGATTTTGCCACTGACTACATTTTTTCTATGTCCTGAAGAAGATTCAATAATGACTGAGGTTTTACCACAGGTCAGGCTTTTAGTCGTATCTTCCCAACAATGGTGACATCAGTTCAATGTTCAGTGGAGTTGGTGGTGGACAAATCTGTAATGGCAGCACAAGCAGGACACGAAGCCACAGCCTACTTCATAGTGGAGAATTTTGGTCCAGATGCAACTTTTGATCTCTTTGCTACAGATGAGGAAAAATTTGTTTCACATTGGATTCCCAAGAAGTAAGTAAAGTTTTGCCCAATGTTATTTGTGTCCAGACACATACCTTGTCAACTGAAGTTAAGATGGCTTGTCATTTAAATTTTTATGTTATACTGAAGTAAATATAAATATACCAATGTAACTAGCTAATTTTGATACACTTATTTAATATAGTACTTCATATCTAGTATAAACTTTTACTTAGATATCTACAAGTATCAAGAAGTAGGCATTCTATCAGTGAGGAGGAAAGGTGGGAATGTACAGGGTAAAGGAAAGATGTTACGATTCATAAAGAAAGGACTACAGAAAGTAACTTTTAAAATCATCACTCAAAAAAGATTTAAATTAAAAATCCAGGCATGTCAAATGAAACAAGAATGATCAAAGAGGAAGAATAAAGAAGCACAAGACAAATTAGCATCTCTCTCTCTCTCTCTCTCTCTCTCTCTCTCTCTCTCTCTCTCTCTCTCTCTCTCTCTCTCTCTCTCTCTCTCTCTCTCTCTCTCTCTCTCTCTCTCTCTCTCTCTCTCTCTCTCTCTCTCTCTCTGTAGCATGCATGCTTTTAAAGTGTGTAGTTACAGTGACATTAACCACTAGTTCTGATGGTTTGTATTCTTTGCAGGTCATCCATTCCTCACATGGGTTCCATCAATGTCACTGTGGTGTACAGGGTGCCAGAAACTGCAGTGCCTGGCCACGTGAGCACCGCAACATTGACAGCCAAATCAAGACTCCACGAGTACAACGTGAACTCAGCCATCTCTCACTTTTATGTTCTTCCTGATGTAGGTTTTTCAGACACTTCCATTTATTAGATATAAATTTACCTAGGTTAATATGACATGCATAACGTTTAATGTTGAGTTACATATATTGGAATATGAATATCTTGGTTGGTAAGATAGTAAAATTAATTTCAAAGTAGACCTAACTGAAGTAGAATTGCCAGATGTACTCATACATGTCTCTTACTCATTATGATTTCTTGAGTAATTAAATGATGAATACTTGGTTGTGCTGCAACCACTGATACTCTGTTATGAGAAGATCATATCTGTGTAGTTCTTCACAGAAAGACAATTAATTTTAAATACTTTGAATGAAAAGTTGGGTTAGGCTAAGACTCCCAGTTATCCTGTTATTTTGATTTTGTTTATTGTTCTTTTTAGAATAGACACCTATTGTCTTCAGTTTCCCTTCATATGTTCTATGGAAATATAATCACTCACAAATGATTATTGGTACTCTAGGTAATAGATGAAAATCCACCAACGTGCATCAGCAATGATGTGACAAACTGTGAAGGCTACAATACAGCAGAGTCTTGTGCTGGAGGTTGGTGGTCAGCCAAGGCCACTCTTCAGGACAATGAACTGGGTGTGTAAGAATTCTCTCATATCAAGTGATATGATCATTATCTTGCTGGGGATGTTATCAAGACTAACTTTTTTCTTGAATTTATATATTAGTGAATTATATGTTTCCCATTTTTTGTCAGTAATAATATCCAGTAAATATTCCTTAGAGACATCACTAAAATTGTTACCCATAATTGTCCACAAAAAGCTGATAGGATTAAAAATTTCTTCAACACAGGTATGGATAAAATCTACTCCCGTCCAGCAGACAACCTTACTGTGGATAGTTTTTCTGAGGGCTCAACATATCCTATTAATGCCACATTTACCACTTCTTGTTGTGTGCGGAAAGCGGAGGTGATTGGTCGTGACAGGCTGGGCAATACTGGGAAGTGTGAATGGGATCTCGGTAGTTTCACTGGTAAGGAATGCCATTATTATCCGTTTTAATCTTTTTATTTATTTATTTATTTTTTTTTTTTTTTTATTCAATTTTTATTTTATTCATTTATTCTGTTATTTTCACTTCCATTTTTTTTTTTTTTTTTTTTTTTTTTTTTTTTTTTCCATATGGGCTTTTCACAGGAATTTACAGGTTAAAGGAGGCATCCTTTCTGAAAGCCTACCTGTTAGGGAACCGTTACTTTGATTAAGGAAGCGCTACCTTGGAGACCCTTCGGCCCCCTAAGCACGCATGATTCCACTGTACCACAGTGGCCTAATTAGTGATTTTATGTTTTCCAAGTGCCATATTCAAAATATTTTACACTCGACCCTCGTTTATCTGGACAATATCCAGAAGATGATTTAATAATTTGAATCTGGACAGCCAACAAATGAATTCAAATAATGCACATCTTACGCACTTCCAGAAACGGCCAGTAGATGGCAACACTACTGCAGCAGGTGGTTATTAACAAGTCCGGCTGATGTTAGTGAACACTGCATATTGTCACTTGTAGTATCAGTGAACAAGTTTGTGCATTTTCAGTATCTTAGAACTCTTAATTATGTCTCCCAAGGGTGTTAAGCATAAGTGAGTGGCCCTAGCTATGACTTAAAAGCTGGAATTAATAAGAAAATTAAAGAAAGGAGTTGCGAGTGTCTGTGAGGAGTATGGTGTGGCCAAGTAAACAACATCGGACATTGTAAATCAAAAGATAAGCTGGTAGAATATTCTGCCAAATACTTTGTGGATGCATCATCAAGTAAAAGCAGTAAAGGTGCACCAAAGGAAAATGTAAGGAGTAGAAAAGATGCTGCATTAGATGCTGCCATTATGAAGCGGTATGTACAGTAGCTAGAAAGCTGACACAGAAATTTATGTTGAGGATTCCAGGAGGACCAATGTGTGGCCGTAGCAATTCTGCAATCTACACAGACTTTTAATGCTACTATGCTGAGGACTTTTTCATTATTTTGACCAGTGCCTGCATCATTTAGTTCAGAAAAACAAGTGTCAAGTAATTAATTCTCTTTCATCCTTTCTCAATAACTTTGAGCAGGTCTACTGCTGGAGTTTGTGGTGGAGTCCGTGGGAGAGAGCTGGGTGTACCTGAGGTGGAATGTTAGTGAAGTTCGAGATGACTTTGATAGATACTCTATTCTGATTGATGAAGATTACACAGACAGTGTAAGTCTATGTTTTAATGTTTGTAAGCATGTACGTGTACATTTTGTCTTTCTTCAGTCAAACAATGTTTTGAGGGCTCAGGAATATTCTTAAAGGGAACACTAATTTCCCATGGATATTCCATATCTACAGATGTGTCTGTTACCTAAACCGTATTATCCATGGGATTTCGGTAACAAATAACCTGTGCTTAAGGAAAATCCATGGGAAATTATTGCCCTGCTTTAAGAGCACTCCTGGCCCCTCAAACACTGTTTGCCTGAAAAAAAAAACTTACGTACATGCTTACAAACACTGATGGGTTGCCTTTCATCATTCTCTTTGTTACTTGAATGATTTTGTGGTTGGTAATAATCCATGTTAAAGTGAAATGAAAATAAACACCGTGGTTAACAAGCAATGACTGTATATTCAATGTTTCAGTCACGCTGCTCCAGCCTTGTGTGCTACAGAAATGTGACGTATGTGGAGCCATGTACTTTGCACACCTTCACCCTCACACCTCACTACAAGAGTAGCGATGGAGCAGAAACGCAAGGTTCCCCGCAGTACACTGATGCCGTCACACTGGGTCCTGGTGAGCTAGCATGTTTTTGGTTAAATGATCAAACACAAGTTATTCTTAAATTGCTACATATTTAACAGTGCTAGATCTTTAGGTGGCAGGAAAAATTTAAGTGTTCATTTTGCTATTATATGAAGGCTGAGCCTTATCAGATTAATGTTTTATGCTTATAATGTATTATGCATTTTGTTTAGCTCCTCTACCACCCACCAATCCCTGCATTGACTACACTAGCGACACCACAACCAGCCTCTCTTGGACACCCCCCAGTAATCGTGCTTGCCTCGACCACTACCAAGTGAGTGCTGCCTTGGCAATATGCATTGGAGATAGTCCCACTAATCTATTAACTACCTTATTAACTGATCAGCATTTTTGCTCACTTTGTAAGATATTAATAGATTAAATATCTTCCAGTAAATATAACTAGCCTTCTACTAATTTGAAGTTCTTTGATATAATTCATTAAGGTTTTTTTCTTATTTGTTGTATGTGCATATCCAACAATCAGGTAGGTACACAATTGGCTGCATGATTGTCACATGTACATCTTCTCGCATGCCATAAAGTTTTAGAAAGCTTGGTGTCAAGGCTACAGTATCATAAAATTTCAGCCATGCTACCAAACCAAAGGCAAGTTCATGTTATTGAAGTTGGTTATTAATATCAGCTTCTATTAGACACCATCTGATAGCCAGTATGGCTTTTGTCAAGACCATTCTACTGGTGATCTGGCTTTCCTTACTGAGTCTTGGTCATCGTCTTTTAGAGATTTCACTTAAATTTTTGCTGTCCCATTAGACATATCAAAAGCTTTTGATAGAGTCTGGCTCAAAGCTTTGATCTCAAAACTGCTCTCCTACAGTTTCTATCCTTCGCTCTGCAACTTTATCTCATATTTCCTTTCCGACCATTCTGTTGTAGCTGAGGTAGACAGCCACTGTTCTCCTAAATCTATAAACAGTGGTGTCCCTCAGGGTTTTGTCCTGTCACCCACTCTTTCTATTATTCATGAATGATCTTAACTAAACTTCTTGCCCTATCCACTCACTCCTACGTTGATGATACCACTCTACATGTTTCCACATCTTTTCAGAGGCGACCAACACTTCAAGAAGTCAATAGATCATGCAGGAATGCCACAGAGTGCCTGACTTCTGATCTTTCTAAGATTTCTGATTGGGGCAAAGGAAAATTAGTAGTGTTCAATGTCTCAAAAACTCAATTCCGCCATATATCAACTCAACAAACTTCCGGACAACTATCTCCTCTTCTTCAGTGACACTCAGCTTTCCCCATTTTCTACATTGAATATCCTCGGTCTGTCCTTTACTCATAATCTAAACTGGAAACTTCACATCTCATCTTGCTAAAACAGCTTCTATGAAGCTAGGCGTTCTGAGGCGTCTCCACCAAGTTTTCTCGCCGCTCCACCTACTAACTCTGTACAAGGGCCTTATCCATCCTTGTATAGAGTACTCTCCATATGTTTGGGGGAGGGGAGGGATTCCACTCAGTTTTATTAGATGGGATGGAATCAAAATCTTTTCGTCTCATCAACTCCACTCCTCTAACTGACTCTCTTCAGCCTCTTTCTCACCACCAGAATGTTGCATCTCTTGCTATCTTTTATAACTATTTTCATGCTAACTTCTCTACTGATTTCGTTAACTGTATGCCTCCCCTCCTTTTGCAGCCTCGCTGCACAAGGCTTTCTTCCTCCTCTCAACCCTATTCAGTCCAACTCTCTAATACAAGAGTTAACCAGTACTCTCATCATCCATAACTTTCTCTGATAAACTCTGGAACTCTTTGCCTGTTTCTGTATTTCCATTTTCCTATGACTTGACTTTTTAAGAGGGAGGTTTCAAGATGTTTGTCCCTCACTTCTGGATAACTCTTATGATCTTTAAGGGAACTGGCAACCCAGTGGGCCTTTTTTTTCCCTATTTTTTGTTGCCCTTGGCCAGTTTCCTCTCCTGCATAAAAAATAAAATAAAATAAAACTTTTCAGTTAGTGATATCCACCTTTGGTAATAATTGACCTTTAACTGTGATCTATATTATTAATGTTATATCATCATCTTATTTTGCAGGTGTGCTTCAAGAGGTTTGCTTCAGCAGAGAAGTGGTGTGAGAGTAGTACTAATAACAGCATTGCTCTAAAGAGGCTGCAGCCGTGCACTCTTTACCATATAAACATCACTTCGGTCTCCATTTCTAGCCAGCTTAGTGAAGATGCCCTTCTCTTTGACACAAACACTGATGATGCAGGTATGGTCTCTTTTTCTGTATGTGTATCACCTATTGCCAAGACATCAGGTAAGAAATCGAGAATACAAGCTCAAGTGACTGGTAATAAATTTATTTGGTATTTCAGTGTGATTTTTATTTATTTATTTTTTTATAGGTAATGGAATTCAGATCAAACATAGAAAGAAAATTGATAGGATTATACAGATTTAATAAAAAAAGGAATATATTCCTATATTTCATGCCAATCTGTGAAAAATTGCACTGAACATGCTATACCTTAAATGAAGTGGTTGATATGCCAAAACTAGTGCTTTATACAGTACATGCTTCACAGACAAAATGGAAATGTTTGAGATCAATTATGCTTAAATGAAATAGTCAAACCAGTCAACAGAAGGAATCATATCTTGGTATATAATCTCAATGTTATTAACATTTCAGGATAACTGGTAGTTGAGCATAATGCCTTCCCATCCAATGTGCAAAACTTGTCCAATTAGAATATATAATATGAAATGTTTTAGATTTTTCATCATCTTAATTGCATTGTACATTACATAATTTCACTGCCCTTCTACTATGATTCAAAATACATTTGTATGTGTATGTATGGTTTAGATATCTGCAGTTATGATTAGCATTTAGATTTTGGACATTACGAGTATAGTTGCGTGCAGTGACTAGAGATGTGGAGGCTAATGTCAAGTATTGCTCCCACAGCTCCTGGTGCACCACAGAACCTGAAGATAAATAATCAGACAGAACATTGGGTGTCATTGTCTTGGGATAATCCACTTGAGAGGGCCACCTGTGTGGACAGGCAAGTTGTTAACTTTTCATACAAGTGAATCACACTGGTAACAAGTGGCATTCCTCAGCAACTATCATCATAGTCACATTGTTAAATGAAGAATTATACCAAGGATAGGCAAGTTTCAAAATTTAATAAAACATGAAAAAGTATCTTCAAATTTGTGTGACTAAAAAGAGGGATTTCAGTGGTTTCAGATACAAAGACAGTGGATATAATGCGTGATTATAGAAAAAATATTACGTTAACGTTGTTGAACTCATTAATGTTAAGCAGACAATAAAAAGAAAAAAATATATATAGCACATACTAATGGCCACAATCATGCAAAGTCGACCCAGCATCAACAAGAATGGCAAGATTGTAACCACGAAATACAAGTAGTCAGCTTGGCTCGAAGCATTCATTTGAAGGCAAGGAAAGGTAAGGAAGAGGGATGTGTGGAAGATAAGAGGGGCTTCCCCTTCTTACCCTCCTATCAATGAGTGCTTCAAGCAAGGCTCACTACTTCATGATTAGTCTCACCAGGCTTGACAACAATTAGTGGACCTTGCAGGAATGTGGCCAGCTGTACATGAACACTGTTGGTCAGTAATATTGCAAAACTGCAAATATCAGTGAAATAGGTTCTATTATTTATGTGAATCCACTCTAAAGAGTCATAGTACCAGGATTGGATTCTTTAATCTTCTATGGCATGTGAGGTCAAGTCTAGTCCTCTTTGTTTGAGATTACAATATGAATCATCTGATACATAGTTGGTAATTGCAAAGTAATATTAGATAATGTTAACATATGAATGTCAAAACAATGATAATAATGATTCTAGCTTCTTGTTACAGATGGATGATTTCCATTCATGATAATGAAATAAAATACCAGGAGATTGAGATTCTGGCTGACAATTATGCAACAGTTTCTGATCTCAAGGCCTGCAAAAGCTACACCTTCCTTGTATCTGCTGTTTCTCCTGAAGAGGCTCAGGGCAGCACAGAGACAGTCAAAACCGTGATGGAAGAAACAGGTGAGAGTACAGGCCCAACCACTGGTGATTATATTGACATTGTCTTTGTTGTATGTATGACTGAAAATTCCATTCATAATGAAAAACTTAAGTGAATCCTGGACCTGACAGAGCCAACAACAGTGACATCAGTGAAGGCCACAGCACTGAATGCCAGCAGTGTGGAAGTGGTTTGGGTTCCTGCAATCATTGAGGAGTGTGTCCACCACTACCTTGTTTGTATCACTCACCTCACCAGCTTAGTGCAGGAGTGTCACAATGATACAGATCTCCAACAGACCTTCACAGTAAGTCCTAGTGAGTTATGCAAGATTATAGGTAAGATTTTATTGCATATTTATGCCATCTTCTAGTAAAAGTATGTTCTTCTGACAGTTGACAAATAATTTTCCAAGGCTAACTGTATTTTCATCTTGTCACTGTGTTCATTCCTAGGGCTTGGAAGCTTGTGTGGACTATGAAGTCACAGTCACTCCAGTTTCTCCTTCAGGCAACCTTGGCAGCTTCACCTATGATCTGTCCAGAACTACAGATCTTCGTGAGTTTTCAAATAGTACAGTATAGTGTCAGAATTGGCTTTTATCTTAATTTAGTAGAAGTGGTCTTAACTCCATCATTTCAGTCTGAAACAATCATAGCATCACTAATTATGTACAACTTACTAGTATGCTGGACCACAAGAGTGCCCCTTTCTAATGGGTACTAACTGGGCAAATTACATAAATTATGTGTGGAGCTATCTCTAAGCCACCCCATGTGAGATTGCCAGGCTTGTTATATGGATACACAGAAGATGGGCTGAGGTCTAAGGCATTAAAAAGCTATAAAAAAAATTGGTCCAGTTGAGATGCCAGCCCAAGTCAAGTACAGTCAAAAGGAATTATCCAAATATGAGGAGTGTCCTAAAGCATTTAGTTATAAATAAAGGAAATACAGAAGCAGGCAGCAAGTTCTGAAGTTTGCCAGTAAAAGGAATGAAATATTGAAAAATGTTTGTGATGGAGAGAACATGGTTGAAAGAATATATATCTTTCTGCAGCAAGGCCATGGGAGGGATGGAGATCAGAAGAGCATTTACCTTTAAAGATACAATAGAAGATAACAAAAGATGTAACGTTAAATCAGAGAGAGAACATAAAGACAAGTAAGAGGAGAGTTAATGAGATGAAATGCATTGTGTGTTGTGTAGCACATACTTCACTCCATACATGACAGATGAGACACTTGTAAAGTAAAGAGTTAGCTGTTGGAGTATAAGAAAAATGGATAAAAATTACTCAAAATGCCTGCCTAACTTAATACAGAAGCATTTTTTAGTAAGAAATGAAATATGAAGTTTTCAGTTTAGATTATAAGTGAAGGTCAGACCAAGGATGTTCAGTGTCAAAGAGGGAGACAGCTAAGTGGCATTAGAATGAGGACTGTTATCTCTAAGATGCATGTAGTGTTGCATGAAGTAATAGTTTTGGGACATGGGAAGTGTTCAGGGAGGTCACAGCTAGATCAAACATAAGTTCACAGAAACTACCTTGGCCAGTGCTTGTGAGACCTTCCTGGGAGAAATTACTACCATTTGGCATTTGCTGTAGGTAAAAAGTTATATCCCATACTTCAATTATTATGGAGATTAGTTATGGAGCCATTATCAAAATTTTACACTGTTGAATATGACCATGTCAAGATCAAGAAAACTAAAGTGAGAATATATCATTGTGTTCGGTAATTACCAGCTGATGTGCATACATATTTGTCTTGAACTACTAAGCTGTGTGAGTTTGTGAATGTTTGTCTTCTAACATTCTGATGTGTTTTACAAACTAAACTGAGGAAACGTTTCCATAATTCTTTAAAATTCTAGAAGTATTTGATTATTGAACACACGAGGCAAAGTAAAAATGTCATTTCCTTCCAGCAAGTAGACAGGTCAGAGCAACACTTAGAACTTGTCTGTTAGCAAGACATCTATTATATTGATTGGGAAAAATAACATTTATATTAAGCTAATTACATAATGAAGTTGGAATTTCACCAAGATACAGTATGAAGTGAAGCATTTTATTGAACATTTGTAAGGAAAATCTTAAAAAATATACATCCTTTATGGGGATGTAATGTTTTGTGCCAAAAAGTTTCTAATAAAATTTAGTCTGGACATACCTTTGCTAGAGTTGAATTTTATAGCAACAATTAGACCCAAATTACTCCAATATATGAAATGTAAGTCTTATTATGTTTTAGGTAGAATGTCAAATACGGCTTTGCTTAAAAGAGTAGTTATGACTGGTGACTCCTTAATTCTTTCATCAGGCCCTGGTCCTCCCACCAATCTCAAAGTGACAGACACTAATGCTCACTCTGCACTTGTCACATTTGGACCACCACTGGAACATCCACTTTGTGTCATACAGTATGACATTGAGGTAGAGGAAATGGGAAGTGTGAAGTCCATCAAGGTGAGTGAATTACCCATAAGCTTCTGTGTATGTTCTCCAGACTAACCATGTGTATTTACTAAGAGAATACACTTGTTACAGACACACTCTGCTAGTGTGCTTCTGCAACAGTTGCTGTCAGGTTTGAATGCATGCAGTGACCACGAAGTTCGGATCTCTGCTGTTACTCCCTCTGGACTTGAAAGCGAAAAGGCAAATGTTAACTTCACAACAAGTGAGGACACGCCTTCAGCTCCTCGAGCCCTCACCCACATCACAGTCACTGTGGACCAAGTTGAGCTGCATTGGTTTGCACCTCTGGTAATTGTCATTTATTTAGCTTCACCAAAAGGTACTTAGTGTCATCATGAAGATACAAACAGCAGTTTGCTACTTTCCTTTTTACAAGTACTGCCTGTCTTGCCCTGCAGACCAATCGCCTGTGTGTTGATATGTACAAAGTGTCTTGGACCAGCGGCAGTGACAGTGGCAACACAGACTACACCCCTTCAGGTTACCCACCAGAGGTGAAGGTAGGTCCTTGAGAAGTGCTATTCACTTTGTCTTTTGAAGTTTTATTGATTGTTTATAAGTAAAAGCATTTTATCAAACCTTGTATACATTTCTTTCCCTTGCAGATGGCAGTGAGTGGACTGGAAAGCTGCTCATCATACACATTTACTGTAGTAGCAGTGACACATTCAGGAGATGAGGGATCTCCCACTACACACACTGTCTCTACCACCTGTTAGAAAACTTGGAAGCTCACGATAAAAAGGATGCAATATCTTTTCAATATTACATAAGGCTAGTTCTCTTTCTGTTAGACATTTCCTTAACTTTCTTTATCTTTCTCCTCTATTTTTTTTGGGGGGGATAAAATATCATTGACATTAACTACTCATTTTAAAAGTTACCAATATCATGAGTGCATCTTTGATAGTATTTAAAAGTACCAACTTGCTATCACTTTCACTTCAAAACATTGTGCCTTAGCTAAACACTTCAACTCATCCCAAACATTATATTATTCACACATTAATGGAATTATAAATAACTTACAAAACTAATCTTACAACTGCATGAAAAATTTATGCCTTTTTGCAAAACTGACTTGCACATGAATGTGTACCTTTGCCTTATGTTAAGGGATAAATAATACTGCATGTAACTTAGAATAATTTGTCATTTCTTCATAGTATTATACAACTACACAAACACACTGTATAGAGCACTTAGTATAAATAATCTTTCATAATAAAGAGCACCACTACAGTCAATAGAACAACCTTTAGTTTCATGCATATATAATTTCATCCAAATTCCTTATTTCATTCATTATTACCTGTTTGTTGAGACCTCCCCTATTTGCATAGCTGTACATGTTTACTGAGGTTCCCTATAGCCCCTACATTCCCTTGTTTCTCAAAACTTAAGAGTGTGCTTATAAGATGTATCAGCTTATACTTCAGATCCCAGCATCTTTTGTATCAAAACTATATATATATATCTATACATAATGCATGCACCTGATATTGTTTACATCTCCTGTAAAAATTTGTGGTGTTAGAATTTCCAGCACTAACTTGCATGTTTGACACTGTTTTACCTTTCCTTCACTACCACTCCTTCTCCATAAGTTGTAACAAAATATTGCTTGAATTTTAACCCCTTCACTACTGGGACACATTTTTGCCTTAAGATTTGTGTACAATTAGACCATTTTATTGACATTATAAGATCTATGGAGGTCAGAAGATTGATGGGCTCAGTCTTCACTATTTTAAGCCCCCACATGAGTTTCTGAATCTGTATAAAATCACCATAGTAAGCAGAATGAATATGGAAATGCATCATGGTACTCAAGGGGTTCAAGAAACTGGGCACATTTTAAAAAGCAATCCTAGCAAGTCGTCTTTACAAATGTCGTGATCCATGAGATGCTAAGAGTGGGCCTATCCTGTTCTAGCAACTTATGGCAAACACAGCCAATATGATGGTCCCACATTTCCAGCTCATTAATTATTTACCCAGATAGGACATACTGAATGAACTTAGTGATCTGAAAGTCATCAGAAGATATTGTTTAGACTGTAGGTATTCTCTTTGCTATTTGATTTATGTAGTGAGAGATGCCTAACAGTGACATAGAAGGAAAAAATCCTCAACCCCCTAAATTAAGGTGTTCATAACACTTAGATACCTTGCTGCTGAGAAAATGCAATTGTGTAGTAGTGTGCCTTGAGGATTACTAAGAGAGCCATCCTTGTCACCAAATCATTTGAATACTATTATGTTTAAGGTCTTCCTATGGGATCACATTTACCGCATTTCAAGGTTTGAATTGCTATCTTATATACATATTGTATCTCCTCTTAAAAATAAAGGGAATATTTTTATAAGCTATAAAATTTTAATAAAGGCAGTTTTTGCTTCATTTTCTTAATTTTTAAATGAAATCAGCAGCACACATAGCAGACAGCTATGATAGATAGGTCCGCTAGTCAGAAATTATGATAAATGACATGAATAAGCTATGATAAGAATCTGTCATAGCTATGACAAATGCCATATATTAATTAAATATGTTTTCTGAGGTATAAAATTTTTAATGCAGTAGAATATTAATTATGTGAAGTAGTATTACAAGTTGCCAGCCACTGTAATACAGTGAGATTGCATGTTCTTTGGGGACCAAGGATCCTCAGGCACACAGGGAAACAAAAAACTTTTTTTTTTTTTTTATAATATAGCCTAAAGAGCCTGTAGGTCTGGTTGGGAAGCACTGTTCAGCTTCTACCCGTTAGTGGTGCTGGCAATTTCATTAATAGTGGTACCCATATCACCACCCAAGTGCATCTTTGGTGTAAGGCAATTACACCTCCATCTAGAACCTGAATAACATGTGTGACATGTAGGTAACTTTAAACCACTCAACAAATGATGGAAGTTTCAAGACAGCGTGTGGTGGGATTCGAACCTATGCATAAACGTCTGCCTGATCCCATGCTCACCACCTTATTCACTATGCCATTGCCTCCCTGGACATGAGTGATGTAGTTTTAGTTAGAATTATGTTTCAGTGATTCTTAAATATTTTTGCCATTGTCTGATAAAGAATACATTCATTAGACACGCAAACCAAGATAAATTCAGAAAATTCTTACCAACAAAATCAATTCTGAGGAGCTATTATACAACTTTGTTATTTTCATGGGAGAACAAAATCTAGTTGCATATTCCTGGTTGAATAAGAGGAATTTTGTCTTCATATTCCTTGTGTATCATAAAGGGTAGTGAAAACACTTCTATACATTTATTCCTACAGTGACAGTGTAACATTTTGTTTCATCTACATACACATCTTTTAAGGGGATCTAAGCCTGATATTAAAGTATGAGAAGGTTAGACGCCAGTCATGCTTCTCATCTTTTGAATTAGTAAACAGGCAAGGCATCCTGGAAATATGTAGTAGACAAATCTACATGCACAAAGACTTTACAACAAACTCTGTCATTCTTTATGATAATAATATCCAAGTTACTGATGATCTCAAGGTTATGCATTACCAAATCTGGTTATTGTGTATCAAAGCAATATGTTACACACACAAATGATAGATAACCCTTCTTACATTTATGTGAATCCAGTCAGGAGTGGCTTGATGCATGTCAGCTAGTCATATGTTTGGGAGTTTGCAGTTATCTTGAGATTTTATTTAGGTGCTAAGGGTTATTTTGGAGGATATGCCTCATTAACAAAGAAAAAAAATTGTATTAAAAGTTGTTATACATTACCAGTTTTTCTTATTAAATAATTGTATTCACCTTGGAATTCATTATATATATATATATATATATATATATATATATATATATATATATATATATATATATATATATATATATATATATATATATATAGTTGAGGATAGATTTGCCGAAGCATAAAACAGAGTGTGAAGAAAAGTAACAGTAAAATCACCCTGTCTATTCAACCTGTAACATTTTGGGACAAACACAATCCCATCTTCACACAAAACTGAGGAAGAGGACACTGGATGAGTGTGGAATGTCCTTCCCACAAGAGATCCTGGGCTCATGATAACCACCTACATTTCCTAGTCATGACACAGTCATGTATCAAACCTACCTAATCCACAAAATCTTTGATTAGGAAATAAAAATTTACACTCTTTAATGTTTTGTGGATTAGGTAGATTTGATACAGGACTAGCAAATATAGTTAGTTATCATATATATCAAATACACACACACACACACACACCTATTATAGCAGCACAGTCGTGAAACTAAACACAATTTTCTTTGATAAAATTCATATCGTAATTTTGCACTTGAGGTAAAATGATTGACACAATAAACTTAAAGCTCAGCATGGGGGCAGTGATTATTATTATCTTTTGAACACTCTCTTGTATACATTTTCTTCCTGTCTCCACAATCATTCACTGGCACAGTAATTTAGGAACCAATATGAAATTGAATGAACTTATATATACTTATTTTGATAGTTTTCTTTTGTGAAAGCACTGATTTCTAAATACCTAAAATTTTTTAGTCGATTAAATATTTAACTGGATAATGCCAACTCTTATCATGCAATTTCAAAATATAAAATGAACTTCTCTTAAAGTATGATTGTATTCAAGTCACTATGCGGTGCGAGCATCAGCTACACCTTCAGGAACCTTGACCGTAATGCCATTCAGTTTCTTGTTCAAACATACTTGACATCCCAAACGTGACCTGAGAAAAAAGAAAGACAAAGGGATGGATCGGCATCAGAATAAGTCAAGCTGTGTATCAATACATGTGTAATTGCAATCACAATACTATATTGTAAATACAATTTTTTTTACAGCATATATCAGGCTGAGATCTCCCTTAAATGGAAGTGACCCTGATAAGATGTTACATTTTCTCTCACTGTAAGAATCAAAATAAGGAGGAAGGAGTTTCCAGTCCCCTTGCTCTGCCTGTCTTAGTCACTCTTACAATGGACAGGGAATAATGTGGTAGTATTCCTTGTTGCCCTAAGTGTGCGACAAGACCTTTTAATCACAGAGGAAACCATTTCCTTGCAATTTTTTATGCATTTGCAATGGTAATAATGCCTGGAGATATCATGACATGTAACCAGTTATGAATTTTTATTTTGTCTCATTTAGTTTTCATTATATATGGTATAGAAAATAATAGTACTAAAAGCATATCTTCACTGAGTAAAAAGAGATACTGTACAAGAAATCCCCATATTGAGTCCTGTTACTCATGTTAAAACAGCCAGTTCTTGCTGCATTTACCAAGACAGTGTGACTGTTCTGGCAGTCTATAAATCTGATTCAAGGAAAGTTGAAAATATACATTTATGACTAAAATAAACATAGGAGAAAAGAATTGCAGTTATTGTACTGAACAGTATACTACATAGTTACGTATATGAAGAGTACACATATACAATATCCATCAAAGAGAATGAAAACATTCATGAACTGTACATGTATGCAATATCCATCACAGAGAAAAGGATGAGAAAACACAATGAAAATATTCACAAACTGAGAGATTTAAATTTGTCCACATCTTACTTTCTATATGGTGAACAACATTATGGACATTTGGCAGCAGTGACTAGGTGTGATATCTCCAACTGCTAGTACACTAGCAATCACCATCACCATCACTTACCTCACTGTTACTGAGTGTTTCATGTACAGTTATCTTTCTACATTCATTACTCACAAATACAGTTGTCCAATAACTAATTGCAATAAAAATACTGCATTACATGGTAATGTTCCCCTGCCTTCCAGTCAACATGCCTGAAAATGTAGTGCCAGCAGATCGGCTCAGCTAGCTCCCACACATCATCACATTAGTATACGCCTTGTGACGCATGGCACTGCCTCCACCAAAGCCTGGTTTGCCTCTGTAGTAGTGTCCCTGTAGTGCCTGGAAGCTGCCCTGGCCAGTTCTCCTGCTACTGCAAGCCTTGGATACTGTTTCTACTATGTGTGCTTCAAGAGAGAGGAGCAGAATCCTTCATAGGAAATGGGCAGTGCCCTTCTAATGTCCCTTCTGATGATGTGTCTCCCTCTGAAATGTCTGGTTTTAGCCCGACCACACAGGCCAGAGTGTCTCCCTATCTCCTGAATAACCATGTCCCACCCCTGTTGCCTGCCTATGTACATTTGTGCCCCATCTCTACTGCTAGACCCTCACCTGCCTGCAGGAGGCTGTGACCAATTCCTGCAGCTGGCCTCTTGCTGACCAACTGCCAACCTCTCACCAACACACATACAGCTATGCCTCGTATCAGGTGCCAGTCCCCTGCTGGTTCATTATTATTGAAGCTACTAACACAAGACAAGTGTGAGCATGCTTCACATTTTTTTGGGGCGGATGGTGGAAAACGGGAGAAGATAAATATGGCAGACCCCAGTGAAATTTGTGGTAATATAGAGTGATGGTGCACACAGTGATTGTGACAATTATTTAGTGTTGTGTGAGTAAAATATAGTGCCTGCCTGCTGCTGGGTGCCACTACTATTGACCTCTCTTCATCTTATCACTGGTAGGTGTCAAGTGTCACACTCAACCCTACACCCAGGTTGCTTAAGGCCACACTGGAAATGCTAAGCATAGCTGACAGGCTGACCCAAGAAAGGATGCCGGGTGACCTGCTGCAGCTTACCATCACAAACAGCATGCTGTGGTACATAGCAAACATGAGGCACAGGGTCCCCCAAGGATGACCTGGTAGAGATGGTGTTTGGCCATTATAACCATGACACCATCGTGGCTGCCAGAGACCTCTACTATAGAGTTGTACCACCTATTGAAGAATGAAAAGTTATAAGACAGGCATGCAGGGACGAGTAGGCCAGCGTAGCAACCATTCTCAACCTTATGCACGAAACTCCAGTGATGCCCATTACCGATTCGTGCATTTGGACATCAATGACATCCCACTTCCCCCAACTGTCAGCACCATTGACTACATGGGGCCAACACCAGCTGTGGTGGGGATGGAGATATGTATCTGTTAGTGCTGTGGGGGTAATTACCAAAGCAAAGTGGATAGGATAGAGCTGCCTGGCACCCCTGCAATGCCCTCTGACACTCCTGCTGTTACCCCCGCAATGGCAGGAGGTGGGGCTCCTGCCAGTAACCCAGCTGTGCTTCCTGCTACTACTGTGGTGAGAAGCAGGGCTCTGATAGGCAGCTCTGCTGTGCCTCCTGTTACTGTTACTGTTCCTGCTGTTCCCACTGTGATAGGGAGTGGGGCTCTAGCAGGCAGCCATGCTGTGCCTCTTGCTGCTGTTGCTGTTCCTGCTGTGGCAGGGAGCAGGGCTCCTGCCAGGGGGGTCTACTGCACCTCCTCCTGCTGTTGCTGTTCCTGCTGTGGCAAGGAGATGGGCTCCTGCTGGGGGGCTTGTTGTGCCTCCTGCTGTGGCAAGAAGTGGGATTCCTGCCAAAGGCCCTGATGTGCCTCCTACTGGTGCTCTTCTTTCTGGGGTGGGGAGCATTGCTCCTGCCAGGGCCCTGCTGTGCCTCCTGCTGCTGCTGCTATTCTTGCTGGGGTGAGGAGCAAGTCTCTTGACAAAAGCCCTGGTGTGTTTCCTGTTGGGGGGTCCTGCTCTGCCTCCTACTGTTACTGCTAATGTTCCTACTGGGACAGAAAGCAGGGCTACTACTGTTCCTGTTGTGGCAAGGAGAAAGGCTCCAGCAGGAGTTTCACTCTCCACCACAGCAGAAATAACAGCAGCAATAGTAGGCACAGCAGGAGGCCTATTTCCTGCTACTGCAAGAACAGCAACAGTAGGCACAAGGCCTCCAGCAGGAGACTTATTCCCCACCACAACAGGAACAACAACAGCAACAGTAGGCACAGCAGGGCTCCTAGCAGGAGTCCCACTCCCCACCACAACAGGAATAACAACAGCAATAGAAGCCACAGCAGGAACAGCAGGGGCCCTGGCAGGACCCCTGCTCCTTGCCACAGCAGGTACAGCATCCACAGGAGGCACCATAGGGCCACCAGTAAAGGCACCACTACCTGTCACAGCCAGGACAGCATAGCAGAAGTCCCACTCCCTGCCACAGCAGGAACAGTAGTAGCAGGAAGATGTTCCTGCTGGGGTGGGGAGTAGGGTTCCTGTTAGGGGGCCTGCTGTGCTTCTTGTTACTGGTCCCACTGTGGTGGGGAGCAGGGTTCCTGTAGGCAACCCTACTGTGCCTTCTGCTGCTGGTGCTGCTGTTCTTGCTGGGGTTATTCCCATTGTGGCAGGTAGTGGGTCTCCTACTGGTGGCCCCAATGTGCCTTGTGCAGATGCTGTTTTTGCTGTGGTGGGAAGTGGGGCTTTTGCTGGTGGCACTGCTGCTGCTGCTGCTGTTCCCACTGTGGTGGGAAGTGGGACTCCTGCCAGTGGTGTTGCTGCCCCTGCTACTGATGCTGTTCTTGCTGGTTTTTTTAAGTCAGGCTCCTGCTGGAGGTGCTGGTGCCATTCTGACCGGCAGGCAGTGGGCAAGAGCTACATTGACATGGTGATGCTGCTGCCACCATAATGCCCGGCCATAATGGAGCATGCTTCCTCTGCGTCCATGATTTGGAGTGATGCTGGTGGTACAGAGGAGTTACACCACCAGAAGAGAAGTTACAGCAAGCCTAGACTATGAGAAGTGGGGACAGGCACACCTGTGAGACTGGCACTTGAGTTTCTGCCAGCCTACAGGTGGGGCAAGTGGTATATGTTGAGTGGTCGCTTGGGTGCACCCACACCATGCCAGGTGCTGGTGAGGTAGTATCTCTGTCAGGAGTTTCCAGCAGATGAGCAGTTGGAATATGTGAAGAATCTTCTCCAAAATGGGAATAGTGTGCATGTTGGGATCACAGAGTCCTCAGCACCATGACACACACCTTCACAGGTACCTGATACCCCTTGAACTGAATTTTCATTCCAAGTTCCACGACAATTTTTCTTCAAAATTGACCTCCTTAGGGTGTTCCACCAGTTTCCTGTGGCTGAGAATGACATATCAAAGACTGCCACGACTTAAGACATCCATCAAGTTGTTTGAATACCCCTTCATGAAGTGGTTCAGTCCTTCCAGCAGGTTATAAGAGGATTAGACTTCATTGTGACGTACATGACGACATCCTCCTCGCCTCCTCTCCTTAGTAGCACATGGAATAACTCGATCATTAAGTGCTTTCCCACCTCCAAGACTGCATCATCAGTATCCACTCGACAAGTGCATATTTGGCATTCCTTCCATGGACTTCCTGGACCATAGGGTGAATGCAGTGGCCTAGAGGCTCTCCTGCAAAAAGTGTTCGCCACTGAGGGCTTTCAACACTCCACAACCATGAGAAAGCTGAGAGAATTCTTACTAGGGATGATTAACTATTATCACTGGTTCATTCCCCAGACTGATATCCTCCTCCTTGCACCCCTCAGCAACCTCCTTAAGAGTGCCCAGAACTTGCCCAAACCTCAGGAGTGGGGACAAGAAGCAGAGAAAGCATTCACTGCCATCAATTGCTGGCTCATCTCATGTACCCAGTTCCCCACACATCAAAAGTTTTCTCCACTGTGTGGCCACATGTCCATCCCCCTTGGACTACATTGCAGTAGTGGTGGTGGTGCAGGATGATCACCAGGAACTGTAGGCACTACTGGCTGGCTCCATATCCTTTTCAGCTTTTCCAGCATTGCATCCCTGAATCCCCTTTACAGCTATGGTCTGAAACTTCTTGTCACTCAGCATGCCCATACATTCCATGGCAGATCTTCATCCACTACTTATTCCTCAATGTGACAATAAACAGGAAATTACATCCACTGTAAATTCACTAAACTTGTACTGATACTTTGTGTACCACTGTACACATGTTGCTTATCTAACAAGTAAGTGCACCTGTCATATGTCCAAGGTGGTGCAAAGAAAGTTACTTAATAATTAATAAGCGTACAAAGATCAAATCCCAACCAAGACTACAGTAATTTACTTTTTTTGGAAACATCTGGAAGACTTTGTATAATATTTTGACAAATATATCATTGAACAATATCTAAAATACTTCAACAACATTCATATGGGGTTTGTAAAACACTTTCTACAATGTTCACAATTATCTCTACTTTAAATTCACCAACTTGCAGAACAAAGATGAAGTATAGAAAAAAAGTAAGAGAAAATCAAATACATTATGAAATAAAATTCATGCAAAGAATTTTTCATTCCTGCTCTATCCTTGGTCATTGTACAATGTTTTAAAAATAGATTTTAATTTTCATTATATGCACTTTTAAAACCTACTTAATGCCAAACATTTACATGATATACTTTTATACACCATTCATGTATGAATTTGGTTCTTAATTCATTGTACATATACAACACTGTATTACAAATAGCACATCAGCACACAAGTGTAACTAAGATTTTTTTTTCTTGATAAAGTTAAATGCATCACTATATCCTGCATGATGTAAGTTTTCCAAGCCTTCAGCAGTGGGTGGAAGCAAAGCTCTCACAAATCTAGACATGTTGGTTACTGTCAAAGCAACATCTTCATTTGCTACTTTCACATACCAAGGTTTACTTTTTACACTCTTTGGACATATATCTACAATACCTTCAAAGGGGCTTATAGTTATTGAAGGCTCTTGCACAATAGGAAGGTTATTGGTAAATCCTCCATCAATGTACTTCTCTCCCCTAAATACAGGAAATATTACTCCAGAGAAAATGGGCAGGAAGCAAGAACATAACAGACACTGTACTAATTCCTCTCTTGAATCCCAGTGTGACACAATCTCATTCTTTAGATCTTTCACTCTTGTGACAGATATAAACAGCCTTCCATTTGCTCGCAAATGTGCATCATGAGGCAAAGCTTCTAAGCCTAATTTTAAGTAATCTTCAACCTTGAAATTTGGATTAAATGGACCCATTGCCCAATGCTGAGCAGCTAATGCAGTCTCAATAAAGCTAAACTTAACAATTCCTAGTGGAACACCACAAACTACACAGGCTGCAAGAAGAGCCCCTGCAGAAGCTCCTGCTACACTGGCATTCTGAACAAGTTTGGGTGTATGATGATGTAGACATTCTAGAGCCCCTAGCTGGTAAACTCCCAGGAAGCCAGAGCCAGACAAAGAGAGAGACACATCCCTAGAATATGCAGGTAAGTCTTAGCCAAATTATCAAGTTAGCTTGAAATTAATATACATGGAGATTAATTTGTAGACAATACTTGTGCATATGTTGCTATGACTCACTTTTCTATAATTGTAATCAAATATTCATTAATTAAATGACTTTCAAACAAGTGTGGTTGGTGTGAATAAACTTTTTTTTTTTATGTACTAGGAACCAAATGCATTTTTATTTTTAATCTGTATGTGTGTGTGTGTGTGTGTGCGTGCCTGGACTAGCCATAGGGAGAACTGGGAGTATTCCCTATACACCAGCCTAGGATTGGCCTGCTGGTCTCTCTCTCTCTCTCTCTCTCTCTCTCTCTCTCTCTCTCTCTCTCTCTCTCTCTCTCTCTCTCTCTCTCTCTCTCTTTCTCTCTCTCTCTCTCTCTTTGTCTCTCTCTCTCTCTCTCTTTGTCTCTCTCTCTCTCTCTCTGTCTCTCTCTCTCTCTCTCTCTTTGTCTCTCTCTCTCTCTCTCTCTCTCTTGTCTCTCTCTCTCTCTCTCTCTCTCTCTTGTCTCTCTCTCTCTCTCTCTCTCTTTGTCTCTCTCTCTCTCTCTCTCTCTCTCTCTCTCTCTCTCTCTCTCTCTCTCTCTCTCTCTCTCTCTCTCTCTCTCTCTCTCTCTCTCTCTCTTTGTCTCTCTCTCTCTCTCTCTCTCTCTCTCTCTCTCTCTCTCTCTCTTTGTCTCTCTCTCTCTCTCTCTCTTTGTCTCTCTCTCTCTCTCTCTCTCTCTCTCTCTCTCTCTCTCTCTCTCTCTCTCTCTCTCTCTCTCTCTCTCTCTCTCTCTCTCTCTCTCTCTCTCTCTCTCTCTCTCTCTCTCTCTCTCTCTCTCTCTCTCTCTCTCTCTCTCTCTCTCTCTCTCTCTCTCTCTCTCTCTCTTGTCTCTCTCTCTCTCTCTCTCTCTCTCTCTCTCTCTCTCTTGTCTCTCTCTCTCTCTCTCTCTCTCTCTCTCTCTCTCTCTCTCTCTCTCTCTCTCTCTCTCTCTCTCTCTGTCTCTCTCTCTCTCTCTCTCTCTCTCTCTCTCTCTCTCTCTCTCTCTCTCTCTCTCTCTCTCTCTCTCTCTCTCTCTCTCTCTCTCTCTCTCTCTCTCTCTCTCTCTCTCTCTCTCTCTCTCTCTCTCTCTCTCTCTCTCTCTCTCTCTCTCTGTCTCTCTCTCTCTCTCTCTCTTTGTCTCTCTCTCTCTCTCTCTTTGTCTCTCTCTCTCTCTCTCTCTGTCTCTCTCTCTCTCTCTCTCTCTCTCTCTCTCTCTCTCTCTCTCTCTCTCTCTCTCTCTCTCTCTCTCTCTCTCTCTCTCTCTCTCTCTCTCTCTCTCTCTCTCTCTCTCTCTTTGTCTCTCTGTCTCTCTCTCTCTCTCTCTCTCTCTCTCTCTCTCTCTCTCTCTCTCTCTCTCTCTCTCTCTCTCTCTCTCTCTCTCTCTCTCTCTCTCTCTCTCTCTCTCTCTCTCTCTCACAGCTGCCAGTGTGCTCTGACTTTTTTTTTAAGTCAGAGAGGCAGGCCAAACCAATCAGAGGCCACTCAGGCCAGTAGCATGTGAAGAGGAGGAGATGATTGGCTTGTTTCAATTAACACCCATCTCAACAGTCCCTATTAATCACAGAGCGTGTGGAGAGAGGGATGTGTGACATGTGCTACTGTATCATATTTGTGTATTTTATGTGTGTGGCGACTAGCGAGCAGACAGAGAGAGAGGAAAAAGGTACAAGGCCAGGGTGGCTTGGTTACATGAACAACTCTTGGCCTTAAAAAAATCTCCCAGTCCGGCGCTGTAACAGTGCGAGAGAATCATGAAATACCAAGAAAGAAATTATATCTATAAACAGCCAAACAACCACATATATAAGAACTGTTATCTATAAACAGCCATACAACCACACATTTCTATGATGCTCACCATCATTAATGCAATGAGCATGTGCTATTTATGAGAAATATATAAAAATTATCTGACTAGTTTGTGATGATAAAAAAGTATCAACTTCTATTCTTGAAAATATTTATACCACTAACTAACAATCCTACTAAGTCTCAATAGTGTCTTCTAAACTAAACAAATATCAATAAACATACACATGTACATGTTGCATAGTAAGGCAACCCTGGTATCCACATATTCACAAATAATTCATAAGAGGGCACATGATTTTCAATATGCTGGAAAAGAGAAAATAAGAAATATGAGCAATTCACTGGTTTCTAAATGTGTTGCCTTCCTGTAGAGATTTGTCTACTTTCAAATATCTACTTGCACTCAGGGTGAAATATAAACAACACATATTCTCTCTCTCTCTCTCTCTCTCTCTCTCTCTCTCTCTCTCTCTCTCTCTCTCTCTCTCTCTCTCTATATATATATATATATATATATATATATATATATATATATATATATATATATATATATATATATATATTGCCCACAATTGCACAAATCAGGAACAGGCCACCTATTAATGTAATGGTGCAGATCAGTTCAACCCCCCCTCCCCCAAACACTGGCCAGGCTGAGCTAAAGTCCATAACATGTCTGGCAATTGAAAGGAGACAGAGAATGAAGTGTAGGGGAGGAATACCCACCAGTTACCCTCCAGCCAAATTAGTGGGAGGGTTTGTGAGTTTTTTGCTTCCTGCAGCCCCTCTCCCTCTGCACCCAGTTGCCTTTGTATTTTGTGGCCTAGTGGCAATATGGGCAAGAGAAGAGACTTGAGCAAAGGGGAAATTTCATCCATAATAAGACTGTACAAAGCAGAGAAACCTACAAAGGATACAGAATTAATTGTTTATGCAAGTGAAAGAACTGTGCGGTGATGGACCAAACAATTTTGCGATTGCGGAGAAGCAACAACACCACAGCACCAAAGCTGTCTTGGCAATACATTAAAAATCTCTCCCCACACTTTAAATAAAAGTTATAAGGTAGCAAATGGATGCTTACCTGCTGCCTTATAACATTCATAACATCTCCAACAGAAGAAAAGAAGTTTTATAAGTCATCACCATATAAAAACATTACAGTAGAATTTGTAACCACACAGTCATTACAATGCAGTATACAACCAGCATAACACACTAAAATCTTAATAAAATTTGAATTAGAATAAAATAACACTTGCAAAACTAACTCGCCAGCTGTGCAAATCACTATTCACATCTGCCATCACTGCTGCTTTCCACGAACTAACAAAAAACATTCAGTCCACCACCACCACCTCCACCTCCACCACTAGCAGCCAAACGAGCTCATCTGCACATGATTTACTATCATGATGATATTTTTTCATTCTTTTTTTTTTTTTTTCATGTAAGAAAGAGACTGGCCAAGGGAGGAGGAAAAAAAAAGGACCATTTAGTTGCCAGTCCCCTTACAGTACCGAGAGTTAACCAAAAGATAGGGATTAATGTCTTGAAACCTCCCTTAACAAAAATGTATTCCACTGTTATGATGTATAACAAAACTTTTACCCATTTGGTGATTTCTTACATCTCAGAAAATGTAAGGCATCCTGATATCCACAGTGATAATATTTATTCAAAATGTGTGGAGGGGGAGGCATCAAGCTTCTATAAAGACGCTCAAAATTATCATAAGTAACATGCATTCTCATATCAGCCCATTTGACATCATACCCATTCTTCTGCTTTTCCCTAGGAGAAATACTGGCACAGCCACTGTAAGGACTTATGGAGATGGTCTGTGGACAATTATTATGTGGAAGACGGTTTGTATATCCACCATCTATGTGCCATTCATTATTAAGCAAGGGAGGCTGCATGCCAGTAAAACCTATAATATAGCAAGAACTACGCAGAGTTTGAATTAAGTCTTCTCTGGAATCCCATTCAGAAATCATTACATTGGACATGTCACGCATACGAGTCACTGACACATGAAGTCGACCATTAGTTCTGAGGTGTGCATCAGGGGGTAATCTTTCAAATCCAACATTAAGATGATCTCCAAAATTGAACCCAGGAGTAAATGCACCCATTGCCCATTTCCTCGTCTCTGATGCAGTTTGAAGAAAGCCCGCCCTCACAAAATTTAAAGGTACATCACATAGAATACATGCACCAAGTAATGCTCCAGCAGATACTCCATAAAAATTAGCTTTGTGTAATAAACTCGGAGAAGAGGATTTCAAACAGTCAAGAGCTCCAATGACGTAAATTCCCAAGAATCCACATCCAGCGAGAGAGATGTCCACCTTCCTAAAACAACAGAGATTACTTATTACAACCAAGACTGATATATATATATATATATATATATATATATATATATATATATATATATATATATATATATATATATATATATATGCAACCTACCTATAATGCTCTTTAAATACATCCAGAACTACAGCTTAACACAACAGAGTTGGGTTTTTGTTTCCTGGAAAATTGCATGAACAATGTTACTTGCAATGATAAAAAGGTGACGGTCCTTTATCATGAATTCTGAAATTAAAAGACCTCAAAGATCCATGTGTTTTTCAGAGCTAATATAAATATTCCCTGATATACAATTCACCATTACAGAATACTTAATTTTCACGATATCCAAAGCACGCACGCATGCACTCACTCTACACGCAAGCACAGTCATTCTCCAGTTTTTCACAGTTTATTTCTCAACCTAACCTAACCTAACCTAACCAACCATTCAATATTACATGATTTTTCATTAGAACCTTAACTATTTCTATAATGTGGGAAATCCCACTATTGTGAAAAATCAGCTACTGTACTATACAGGCAATCCCCGCTTAACAAACGAGTTACATTCCTAAAAAAACGTTAGTTGTGTGAATTTTCGTTAAGCGAACCAATTATAACAAGTTTGATCCATGACTTGAACTTCCATTGAGAGTAAACAAAGCAAGAGTGCATCATAGTACAGTAAAAAGTTTAATGAAAGTAAAAATTATGAAGTTAAACATTTAAGCAGTTTAATTTACGACTAAGTCATTATAATGTACACTAATGTAAGTATGTAAGTAACTTTATAATGTTGATGATCTTAAATTTATGAAGGGAGGGAGAGTGGAGCGGAAAAGATGCTAGCCGGCAACCTGTGGAATGTAAAGAAAAGGTGCATCATTGTACTGCATACAAAACTTATGTACCACATTTCCACAAGGCTTTCGGGTGGTTCTTTTAGCTTGCAAAGATGCAGGTAACTCTCAATTTACACGTGTTTGATTTACGTGTTTTTGTTATAACACAACCGAAAAAAATATTATAATCAATTTAATTTACGTGATTGGTTTGTTTATAAGCGATTTGGCCCAACCGCATTTTCAAACTGAGTGCCAGACGCAATTTCAAAATGTGCGCCAGAGAGTTTTGCAGCTTGCCGATAGGTGGGAGCTCCGGGGCTGGATCCAAGAAGCAATTTGTTGTGTATGTTGGTACAGACAACCTCCATAGCAACCTTCTGCTCATATACCAACCTTTGTAAAATAGCATCCACAAAGATTCGTTGCTGTTGGCAGGTGGAGGTTGGTAGCCCGCCTAAAAGTGCTCATTGGCTGCCAGGAACTGGATCCAAGAAACTTTAACAATGTCAGAGCAACCTCCTGCGCGAAATGGCATCCATGAATGCTTGGAGGAACGGTACAAGGTTGCTATCAGGCTGCTCTCAGGTTGCTGGGAACACCACCTCTCGAGGTTGTGTTACTGTCTTATATATGCATTTATGTTCACAAAACAACATTTCTATTAGTTTTTTACAAACCTTGCCCCCAAGAAAGGATTGTTTTGTAATGCATAAAGTGAAATCTTACATGGAATACCAAAAAATAAAGCAGAGATGAAATCGGCCATAGACGAGGCGGAGACTCGCGGCGACTCAGCCGCTTCTTCTTCTTGTGGCCCTTTAGCCTGTGTGTTGCTTTCACCACGATATTTATGTTTCCACTCCTCTATTGGCTACTATAATAGATATCATATCATAGTATTCATATACGCTCATGCCATGAGGATAACCTGGGCTCCATGGCAGTGAGTGATAGTGAATTATTAATGAAATACTGTGGTATTTCATTAGTAATTCACTATCACTCAGTGCCACGGAGTCCAGGTTATCCTCATGGCATGAGCGTATATGAATACTATGATATGATATCTATTATAGCAGGCAATAGAGGAGTGGAAACATAAACATCATGATGAAAGCAACACGCAAGCTAAAAGGGTCACAAGAAGAAGAAGAAGCAGCTGAGTCGCCAGAGTCTCCGCTTCTTGTGTGGCCGATCTCATCTCTGCTTTATTTTTTGGAATTCTATGTAAAATTTCACTTTATGCATTACAAAACAATCCTTTCTTGGGGGCAAGGTTTGTAAAAAGCTAATGGAAATGTTGTTTTGTAAACATAAATGCATATACAGGCAACCCCCACTAAACGAAGGTTCACACAACGAAATTTCGCTACAACGAAGGTTTCCTTTTACTATCATCTGCTTGTTTAACGAACACCAAACTCGCTTTAACAAAGTTTTATCCAGATCATTTTTTCCAAGTTTGAAAGCCCCGCCGTATCATGCAAGCCGACAGGCTTTTGAATACACCAACTCCTCTCGTGGACAACACGCGCACCACTCACAGCCCCTGTTCAAAACAATAACAGCGTCAGAAGCAGCTCGTCTTCCCTTGCTCAACTTACCACCAAAATGCCCTGCAATGTCGCCTAGCATTGCTAAGAAGACCAGGAAGTCTCTTACTCTCAAAGTGAAGCTGGATATTATTCACACTCGAAGTGAAGCTGGATATTAGTCACAGATACGAGAGAGGCGAGAAAACTAATAGCATTGCTTGCCACCATCTTGACTCCATCTACTGTCTCTACTATTTTCAAGTCAGCAGACTCTATTAACCCTTAAAGTACAGTGATCGTATATGTACGATTGTAGCATCGCTTGCGGAGAGGTCGGGATTGTACCCGTAATCATGATTTTTCCGTGCTACACGTTTGAATCTCTCCCCTTCACTATTGGTCCTGGGGCAAGTGGAGGTATCTGGCATCTTTTCTCGCTTGTCTGCTTGAGCCTTGAAACATATGTTCACTCACAATAGATCATCTTTTCCCATTTCGAGGCGACATCTGGCAATCCCCGTCACCCGGAGGGAGGAAATGGTACTCCGAGTGATGTTATGTCAGTGTTACTCGGTAATGACATTGAGGAGTGATGAAAATGAAGACCGATTTTTTTACTGAGACAGAAGAAAGTGAAGACTCCAGTAATGATTCTGATAGTGATCTGGGAGACAGAGACCAACCCTCACAGCGACGTTCATCAACCTCCTCACGTAGCCTATTCCCCTCCAGCAATGCGCTGGTGAATGTCACCCTGGTTGCCTCTACAGGACTGTGCTTGTCGGCCAAGTCACGTGAATCCCATTGCTAATAAGAGTTGCCAGATTCCAATTAATATAGAAATCCACAATACTTGTAACATGTGGTTTCTTTTTCTTTTCCTGTTTTACATATCATTTCATATAACGAGTTACCATTTCCTTGACATGAAAGTGCAAAAGTTCCTACTTTTACATCAAATTCAAATGCCCAAAAGGAGAGAGAGAGAGAGAGAGAGAGAGAGAGAGAGAGAGAGAGAGAGAGAGAGAGAGAGAGAGAGAGAGAGAGAGAGAGAGAGAGAGAGAGAGAGAGAGAGAGAGAGAGAGAGACAGACAGAGAGAGCGTGCAGTGTTATCTGAGCTTGGGGGGTATTTCTTAGCGGTGGGTTCTGCCATGAATTTTTCTATATGCAATAACTTTGCTCTCAGAGGTCATAACATGTTAAAAATTACATCATTGTACTCAGAATAACAAAAAGAAATGTTTTTTATAAGGAAAAAATATTTTTAGTATTTTTGACGTGTGATTTTTCCCCGTTGTAACAGACAGAAAGTATATCAACCCCCCATACTTTAAGGGTTAAGAAGGCTGGTGAGACCGTATCTTCTTTGCAAGCTAAAAGAACCACCTGAACTCGTCACTCTACAATGGATAAAATGGAAAGCCTTGTGGAAATGTGGTACACAAGTTTTGTATACGATACAATGATGCGCCCTTTGTTTACATTCCACAGGTTGCCAGTTAGTGTCTTTCCCGTTTCACTCTCCCTCCCTTCATAAATTTAAGATCCTCAACATTATAAAGTTACGTACATACATACATTAGTGTACATTATAAGGACTTAAATTAAACTGCCTAATTGTTTAACTTCATAATTTTTACTTTCATTAAACCTTTCACTGTACTATGATGCACTCTTGCTTTGTCTACTCTCAATGGAAGTTCAAGTCAGGGGTTAAACTTGTTATAATCGGTTCGCTTAACAAAGTTTTGCTTAACGAAGTTTTTTTTAGGAACGTAACCCCTTTGTTAAGCTGGGGTTGCCTGTATATAAGACAGTAAAGTCCCCAGCAACCTGGGAGCAACCTGATAGTAACCTCTTTACCATCCCTCCAAGCGTTCATGGATGCCACTTCACGGCAGAAGGTTGCTCTAACATTGTTAAAGTTTCTTGGATCCAGCTCCCACTCTTCTCGTGCCTCATTTGCAGTCTGCCAGCACTGAGTACAGACGGAATCTCTTCAATCTGCCTATAATTCACTAAGATGGCCCCAAACGTCCTTCATCTTCTTCTGCATATGGGGTTATTTTTGATAAGTGGATTTTTGATAAAGTGGTAAAGCTCAGAGGAAGATGGTGACTGACTGTGGTGTGAGTGGTGAAGGCAGTAACACAGCAAGTGTTTTGTTTGCGTATTCTTTGTTTTATTGTTTTCTCTTATTATTTTATGCTTTCTCTTATTATTTCTTGCCTTTCCCTTTACTTTAAATACAATTCCAGTACAGTAATACTCTGCTTAACAAACAGGATAGGGGTTGTCAAAGCTGTTCGTAGATCAAAAATTCATTAAGCGGATGTAATTTTCCCATAGGAAATAATGAAAATAGGGGGGATGCGTTCTGGGCTGGTTCCCAACATACCACATGGGTTTAAAAAAAAAAAAAAAATTATATATACGTTTGGCAGCATATTGGGCCACCGGTTTACCACTACTTTTATGATGTTACATGAGTCAATGGAAGTTAGAGGAGCTACGTACAAATTCTCTCACATTCTTGCATTTATGTTCACAAAACAACATTTCTATTAGCTTTTTACAAACCTTGACACCAAGAAGGGATTGTTTTGTAATGCATAAAGTGAAATCTTACATGGAATACTAAAAAATAAAGCAGAGATGAGATGAGTCTCAGAGGAAGCGGGAGACTCGCGGCGACTCGGCTGCTTCTTCTTCTTCTTCTTGTGACCCTTTTAGCCTGCGCGTTGTCATCTTTCTCCATGATATTTGTTTCCACTCCTCTATTGCCTGCTATAATGGATATCATATCTTAGTATTCATATACGCTCATGCCACGAGGATAACCTCGACTCCGTGGCACTGAGTGACAGTGAATTATTAATGAAATACCACAGTATTTCATTAGTAATTCACTATCACTCAGTGCCACGGAGTCGAGGTTATCCTCGTGGCATAGTGTATATGAATACTAAGATATGATATCCATTATAGCAGGCAATAGAGGAGTGAAAACATAAACATCATGATGAAAGTAACACGCAAGCAATAGGGTCACAAGAAGAAGAAGAAGCGGCCGAGTGGCTGTGAGTCTCCCGCTTCGTCTGTGGCTCATCTTATCTCTGCTTTATTTTTTGGTATTCCATGTAAGATTTCACTTTATGCATTACAAAACAATCCTTTCTAGACGGAAAGGTTTGTTAAAAGCTAATAGAAATGTTGTTTTGTGAACATAAATGCATATATAAGACAGTAACACCACCTCCAGAGGTGATGTTCCCAGCAACCTCAGAGCAACCTGAAAGCAACCTTGTCACCGTCCCTCCAAGCATTCATGGATGCCATTTCGCTGCAAGAGGTTGCTCTGACGTTTTTAAAGAATCTTGGATCCAGCTCCAGGAGCGCTAGAGACAGAGGCGGGGAGCCAGCCAATCACAGCGAAACTACCGCGTTCGGTCCCTCACCTGGCAAATTCAAATCCAGATGTGGTTGTACGTTATGCGGATTTTCGGTCTAACTTTATATAGTACGTTAAACCGGAAATTCGTTAAACGAACGTTCGTTAAGCGGAGTATTACTGTATTTAGAATGGTAAATAATAAAAACATGTTAATTTTTGCTAATTTAGCAAAAATAAATAGAGTATTTGGTACAAATATTTTCGGACCACATCCTGCATCCCCCCTATTATCTACTGTTTCTTATGAGAATTACAAGTTTGTTTTACATGAATTTTGATATAAGCAATGCCTTTTGGAATGCATCTATCGCGTAAATCAAGAGTTACCTGTATGGTCTCACCCTCCTTCTTAATAGAATTTGCTGCCTTGAAAATAGTAGAGACAGTAGATGGAGTCAAGCCATGGTGGCGAGCAATGGTAATAGGTTTCTTGCCTCTCTCATGTCTCTGAATAATATCCAGCTTCACTTCGAGAGTAAGAGACTTACTTCCTGGTCTTCTTAGCAACACTAGGCGACATTGCAGGGCATTTTGGTGGCATGATGAGTGAGGGAAAATGAGCTGCTACTGACGCTGTTATTGTTTTGAACTAAAAGCAGGAAAGGGTAGGGGAGTGAGTGGTGCACGTTTTGTCCACAAGAGGCGCTGGTGTATTCAAAAGCCTGTTGGCCTGCATGATATGACGGGGCTTTCAAACTTGGAAAAAATTACCTGGATAAAATTTCGTTAAAGCAAGTTTGACGTTCCTTAAACAAGCAGATGGTAGTAAAAGGAAACATTTGTTGTAGTGAAATTTCATTGTGTGAATGTTTGTTAATTGGGGGTTGCCTGTATTTGATAAAATGTAACCTAATCATGAATTGGATTGATGATGTATTTGTAGGTGGCCCACAATTGGTTGGAGCCTTACCAGTAGACAACCAAAATTTTTTTATACATCCCTTAGAACACTCATTTTATTTTATGAAACTTCAAAAATTGTGACATTTCAGAAATATTGAATGCTTTACTTTCCACTACATATATATATATATATATATATATATATATATATATATATATATATATATATATATATATATATATATATATATATATTTATTTATTTTTTTTTTTTTTTTTTTTTCCATTATATATATGTAGCTCTATACCAAAAATATTTTCATTTAGTATGTGATTCACCATTACATGATGTTTTATTTTTATGATATTTTTGTTTACTACCTTGGATCTGCCACATGATTAGTTGTTCATTTCTACAATATCCTGAGAACATGCCCATTTGCTCTGCACACAAGTAGAGGGATTTCTCAATTTATGCCTGCTTAGAATATACAATTTTAGATTAACATGAAGTAAAAAAAACCTAGTAATTTTTTTCATATTACACAGATGTGGCCACCAGGTGGTGGGGTGCTTCAAACTCATTATTGGTGTGGAACACTAGAAAAAAAAAAAAATTCTCCGAGATGTTTGTTTGGGCTGCCATAATATCATCACAGCTGATCACAACACAGAGGTGCTTCACATTCAAGACAGTTAGTGATGCATGAAAAATGTCATCAGGAAGATCAGTGTATGCCATCTTGCTGTCAGACACCATTAATATAGCAATGATCCTTTGTTTATTCCAGATGAGAGCTGCACAAAAGCATTTGATATAGGATACATGCTGCAGGGATTGTGCGGCATGTGCTGCGTCATTCTCCCAAACAAATCCCTGGGATCCATGAACAAACTAATTAATCTTATAAAGATAACTACCGGGAAGATAGATTTGGTTCAAAAACATTTCAGTTAATGAACAACCTTCCAAAACTAAGTTTGTAAATCGAGGTTCCATTGTATTTCTTACTACACCGTGACATCTGAAAGTAATTCTCTCTCTCTCTCTCTCTCTCTCTCTCTCTCTCACACATACATAAAGATGACTACACAGAAAAAGCATACCTAATACAATCATTTCTCAGGTTACAAATTTAATTAGTTCCATAACATAACTTGTATCCTGAAAACTCCCATCTCGAAACCAATTTTCACACTTCAAATAAAGGAAATCCAATAAACCCACTCTATACCCAAAAAATATCAAAATAAAAATCAACTAACAAGGTATTTTTAGCAAAATCAAAGTAATTTTCGAACAAGTAACAATGATAGGTAATATACAGTGGTTCTTTGCTTCATCTCTAACAAAGAAACATTTACACTGTGGAAAACAAAGCTAAGGTGGCATGGAGTGTGTGTGCATATTTTATCATAGTGACCTATCTCTATATCTAATTTTATTCAACTTTTCCTAATATATGCGCATTCTCTTTTGTTATCTCTTCGCTCAAGTTGTTCTATACATCCACCATTCTATGTGGAAAACTAAACTTTTTAACATTCTTCAAATGTTAAAAATCTTATTGGAGTGTCCTCTCATCTACCTCTATCTTCTGTCAGTAATACCAGGACTTGTCTGTCTATCTTCTCTATAAGGTTTACTAAGGTTTATTATCTTGTACATCATTTTTAGTTGGTGGTCCCATTTCCTTCAGTCTTTCTTTATAGGTAAGGTCCTTCATCTCTAGCACCTCTTTGTAGCTGTTCTTTGAATTCCTTCTCATTTCCTGATATCCTTTTGCATATGTGGACATCACAGATTGTGAAACACAATCCAAGCATATTCACGCATCATAATATTATATATGATGAATCTTAAGAGGCAACAAAAGATAAAGGAAACTCCTCTCTCCATTGTCCCAGATAAGATGAGAGGGAGATAAAAAAAAAAAATAGAGGATGTGTTAGCTGACATCAGTCAAAATAATAAAAGATAGAAACAGATAAAATGAAGATAATAAGATATGAATAAAAATAGAATACCTCCATCCAAGCTAGCCAACCAGAGAATGATCTTGAGGATGGCTGGTGATGCAATGCGCTTTCTCTCTCTCTCTCTCTTTTTCCATAAGTATTCATTATATTGAGCTGTACAATTATTTCATCAACTTCATTCCTCTCATCCACCATCGGTGAATACCCTTACAGTATGGGAATCAGACAATCACTGTTCTTGTCTTAAATATATTAACAATGGTTTTCCTCAGTGCCATGCCCTGTCACCCACTCTCTTCTTACTATTCATCATTGAACTTCTAAACTAAATTTCTTATCCCATTCACTCCTTTGCTGATGACATCACCCTACACATTTCCAAGTCTTTTCATTTTTTTTTTTTTTTTTTTTTTACATAGGGAAGAGGGCCAGCCAAGGGCAAAAAAAAGAGTTAGAAAAAAGCCCACTTGAGCGCTGGCCCTCCAAAGAGTAAAAAAAGTGCCAAAACCGTCAGCCAGAATTAGGGGAGCAAATGCCTCGATACCTCCCTCTTAAAAGAAGACAAGTTGTCTGGAAGGTTGTGTCGAGTTGATAGACAAACAACCTTTCAAGAAGTAAACAGATCATGCAGGGAAGCCACAGAATGCCTGACTTCTGATCTGTCTAAAATTTCTGAGTGGGGTAGAACAGTGCCTCAAAACTCATTTCCTCCATCTATCAACTTCATATAAACTATCACCCAACTATTCCCATTTCTTCAATGACATTAAACTGTCCCTCCTTATCTACACTGAACATCCTCAGTCTGTCCTTTACTTATAATCTTAACTGAAAACTTAACATCTCTCCTTTTGCTAAAACAGCTTCTATGAAGTTAGGTGTTCTGAGGCTTCTCCACCAGTTTTTTCTCACCCCTAAACTGCCAACTCTGTACAAGGGACTTATCCACCCATGCATGGAGTACTCTACATGTGTGTGGGGTTTCCAATCACACTGTTTTATTACATGAGTGGAATCTAAAACTTTTTGTGTCATCAATTCCTCTTCTCTGATTGACTGTCTTCAGCCTCTTTCGTATTGCAGCAATGTTACAATTTTTGCTATCTTCTATGGCATTTTTGTGCCAGTTTCTCTCCTTATCTTGCTAACTGCATGCCTCCCCACCTCCTGGGGCCACACTGCACAAGACTTTCTTCATTCTCTCATTCACTATTCAGTCCATTCATCCCCTTCTCTGGTAAACTCAGGAACTCCCTCCTGATTCTGTATGGCTGCTTTCCTATGGTTTCAAGAGAGAGGTTTCAAGACACTTATCCTCTGATTTTGATTAATACTTTTGACTATATACAGGGTGGGGTGCAGATACTTCCCAATTTGAGAATGAAATGAAAACCTGTTCACACTTCACAATTCTTTATTTTTCTTTTATGCCTTTCACACAACATGGGAGAGTTACTTTTACACTGTTTTAAAGACAATATCTTTTAAATGTCCACCTCCATTGTCAATACACTGATTCAGATGATTTCGGAAGCTTTGGTCTACTCTCTCCAGCATGTTGAGTGGTATATTGGCTATTTCAGTTCGGATGGTGTTCTGTAGGTCTTCCAGGGTCTGTGGACGGTCGTTATAAACCAATCCCTACAGGAAATAATCACAGGGGGCTAAATCAGGTGAGCGCGCAGGCCAGTTTAAGTCTCATCTCAGGGAAATCAGTCGGTCGGGAAAAGTTTCTCTCAGGAATCCCATTGAAATGCGTGCAGTGTGGGCACACACTGATTTTGCCCCCTGTGATTATTTCCTGTGATGATATCTCAAATCCCTGGTTTATAACGACCATCCACAAACCCTGGAAGACCTACAGAACACCATCCGAACTTAAATAGCCAATATACCGCTCAACATGCTGGAGAGAGTAGACCAAAGCTTCCAAAATCATCTGAATCAGTGTATTGACAATGGAGGTGGACATTTAAAAGATATTGTCTTTAAAACAGTGTAAAAGTAAATCTCCCATGTTGTGTGAAAGGCATAAAAGAAAAATAAAGAATTGTGAAGTGTGAACAGGTTTTCATTTCATTCTCAAATCGGAAAGTATCTGCACCCCACCCTGTATTTCTCTGACATGCTACCAGATAACTATTTTTCCAAAAATAAATTGAAAATATGGTATTCAAAGAGACCATCATTACTATTCCTAAACACAGCTAATGCCAAATGTCACATGCCAATCACACAACATGATTCCTTCTGAATTCTATATACTCAGGGATACTCACAGGTGTTTTAAGATAACCAAAAGTGGACAAAATCATGATTCTCTCTCTCTCTCTCTCTCTCTCTCTCTCTCTCTCTCTCTCTCTCTCTCCCCACCAGAAAAAGAAGCATAAGAGCTTCCACATCCACATACCTGCACACTTTCAGTGGTAACATTTGTACTACTTGCCCATGCAGGTATCTCCAATTCTTTAGCCAATACTTTCAAGCCCTTAGATATTATTTAATATTACTCTCTGAGCTCTTCCAATACTTCTACCTCATATGTGACAATTAATACTAGATCATGCGCATAAAACACCTCCCCAAGAAATTTAGTTTGAGAAGCCAATGAAGTGTATGGGTTCATTCATGTGGTTTTCAAATCATTCCTCGATACATATTCCAATAGTCAGAGCCAGATTATAATTATAAATACTTACTCATCTGTTAGACCATAGGCCAAGTCCAGCATGTCTAATTCTTCATCTGTACATATTTCTTCTATGTTGTCGAAGTCTTCCTTCTTGAAGACCAAATGACATGTGGAACATGCCAGGGTACCTTCGCATGCACCTGTAAAGTATAAACATGTAGTATACAAAACAATAGTTTAAGAATGGAACAAGTTGTATACATTCACAAGTTAATAGTAACAAATTTTTTGGTGTAGAAAGAATGTCATTAAAACCTTATATACAAGGTCTTGAGTAAAGGTCTATTTTCAATGCCTTTGTTTCAGTGGGAGTGCCATTTCCAAGACATCCTTGCTATGCCTTTGTTTCAGTGGAAGTGCCATTTCCAAGACATCCTTGCTAAGAATATAAATTAATGTAATGATCTAGTTAATAGGTTTCCTTTATCAGGCAACATGAGATTTCAGGTAAAAATTAACTTATTAGACAGAACTTTCCTCACAATAGTTCCAACTACCATAAATTACCCAACTATCTATCTACCAAGCCATAAACCTTGCAAGATTCCCTTAAATGGGATTATTGAGGCAGTGTTATACTATAGTATTTCATTGTAAGAAAAGAAATATAGAAATTCTAAAAACAAATTGAGTGTCCAGTAACCCAACAACAGATCCCTAGAAGTCCAACAATATCATGCAGGTAAAAGAGTGGAGGAGAAGTCTTCAACTCCAGTTAGCCTGTGTGCTCTTACAACAATATAAACCTCTCCTAAATCAGCTAAAAACTATAGCATTAATAATAAAATTCAATTTCACAAATCAGATATTCCTTTTACTCAGTTTAGTCTATACATTAATTATGAAGCTCCTCTGATTGTCAATGTCGATACCATTCTTATACAGTCAACTACGTAGAGTCAACAAGGCCACATACTTTTTTTTTTTTTCATCTCCATTGACAAAACAATAAAAAATAAAGACTGCAGTCCTGATAACTTCTAGAATATTGGATGCTGTATGTGGAAGCAGTGAGGAGGTCATGACAATCCACATGTGAGTTATATGTAAGGTTGCAATACACCAGAGGGCATCAAGATCTTAAATACTTTAAAATATACAACAGGAAACATCACTATTTTTAGTAATTACAGGAAACATCACTATTTTTAGTAATTACAGGAAACATCACTATTTTTAGTAATTACACAGGAGTTAAAACTACTAAAGCACTGCATCAATCCAAAATTTAAATATTATTTACATCATAAATATTATTCAGATCATCATTGAGAAAATTTTACAGAAAAATCATAAGCAAATCTCTGAATAATGAAATACTTACCAAAGCCATCAAGGTCAAGGTCATTATTAATTGCAACATCAAGGAGATTGTCCCCCTCCTTGCCTTGAACAGTGTATGTGGTTCCATCAGCCTTCTCATATGTCACTTCAATCCTGAGAAAAGAAAAAAAAATAGCACTGTAAGGCATGTCAGAGATGGAAAGATGGCAGAAAATATCAATATTGTAATCCATTATCAAAAGCTCTTCACACAATAAAATGCAGATATGAAAGTGTCAGTCCCTGAAAAGGAAAGAAATGTGTCCAAAACTCATCCTTGAAAGAGTCAAAAGCAAAGACAGGCAGAAATACAAAAGCACACAAAGAATTCCAGAGTTTACTTTCTTGATAAAAGCATCTAAACACACACACACACACACACACACACACACACACACACACACACACACACACACACACACACACACACACACACAAGGGAGGCAATAGAAAAGGTAAAAAACGGGGAAGAAGTATATGAAGATGCTGGAGATATAGCTGAAATTTTGAATGACAACTTTTGCAAAGTGTTTACAAAGGAGGAGCATTTTATGGGAGGAAGGCCTACAGAAATAAAGCAAATGCAGGACATCATGGTTACTAAGGAAGATGTAAGGAAAATTATAAGCAATCTGGATATTAATAAATCAATGGGGCCTGATGGCATATCTGGGAGGTTGCTAAATGAATGTAAGGATCAATTGTTGAACCCCGTATTTGATATTGTGGAAACCTCCATACGAACAGGATTAGTCCCAAAAGAGTGGAAAAGAGCTGACATTGTGCCTATATATAAGAATGGTAGTAGAATGGAACCGCTAAATTATAGACCAGTATCGTTGACTAGTATATTGTGCAAGGTATGTGAAGAAGTAATTAAAGCTAAGTGGAGTGAGTATCTAGAAAGTGAAAACATTCTGAGTGAAAGACAGTTTGGTTTCAGAAAAGGAAGATCGTGCATATCCAATTTATTATGTTTTTATTCAAGAGTGACTGACATACTACAACATAGAGAGGGATGGGTGGATGCTATCTACCTGGACTTGAGAAAGGCCTTTGATAAAGTACCACACAATAGACTGATGTGGAAACTAAAGAAGATTGGAGGAGTAAATGATAAACTAGCAAAATGGATGGAAAATTACTTAATGGGAAGAGAAATGAGAACAGTGGTGAGAGGAAGGAAGTCCGAGTGGAAGAAGGTAACCAGTGGAGTTCCACAAGGGTCAGTGCTGGGTCCCATCATGTTTTTGATTTATGTTAATGATATGCCAGTAGGAATTGACAGTTACATGAACATGTTTGCGGACGATACTAAAATTATGAGGAGAGTAAGGAATGTGGAAGATTGTAACAAGTTACAGGAAGATCTTGATAAAATATATGAGTGGAGTAAATAGTGGCAGATGGAATTTAATATAGACAAGACTCATGTTATGAAAATGGGAAGAAGTAGATACAGACCAAACTGGGATTACAGGCTGGGTGATGAGAAAATTAAAGAGATCAATGAGGAGAAAGACTTAGGAGTAACCATGCAAAACACTTTGTCACCGGAGAAACACATTAACAAGATTTTTTGGAAAACATATAACATGCTTCAAAATATTGGCCTTGCGTTCCACTACCTAGATGAAGGAATGATGAAGAAGATATTATGTACCTTAATAAGACCCCAGTTAGAATATGCAGCTTGTGTCTGGTCACCGCATATGAAGAAAAATGTGAAGAAGGTAGAAAGGGTACAGAGGCTGGCAACAAGGATGGTACCAGGACTCAGGAGTTAGACTATGAGGAAAGACTGAGGAAGCTGGGGCTGACCACATTAGAAGAGAGAAGAACAAGAGGAGACATGATAACTATGTATAAATTGGTGAACAAGATTGACATACTGGACAGAGAGTTGATAAAGGTGACCACAAGTAATCAGCTCCGAGGACATGGAAAAAAGCTAATAAAAGACATCTGTCTAAATGACGTGAGAAAATACAGTTTCTCGCATCGTAGCATTGATAAGTGGAATAAACTGAGCAGTGATGTCGTTGATGCGGTGTGTGTCAATCAGATGAAAGAGAGATATGACAGGAATGGACAAGGAGACAGGACACAGAGAGCTTAGCTCGGGCCCTGTAATACACAAATAGGTAAATACACACACACACATATCACTCAAAATTAAAAATGGCAACTCCTATATCTCTCAACTCTTTTTCACTAACTTCTGCAACATTCATGATCTTAAATCCAATTTCCAATCCACCTCTCCTCTACTAAACCTCATCTTTTCCTCACTGAAACACAGGTGTCTGAGGCAACTCACAATAGCTCCTTTACTGTCTTCTCTTACTTTATCCTCATTTTTGTTCCAAAGCTGGATACTGTGCCTATGTACACAACTTGCTCCCATACACATGTTCTTCAATCTTCTAAGTTTTCCACCATCTGGAGGGAAGGTGGTGGCATAGTGGACAAGATGAAGAGCATGGGATTGGGCAGACATCCACACGTAGGTTCGAATCCTACCACATACCACTTTGAAGTTATGCCATTTGCCGAGTGGTTTAAAGTTACCTACATGTCACCATGATAATCAGGTTCTAGGTGGTTACACCACTTGGGTGGTGATATGGGCCATAATATGGGTACCACTATAAATAAAATTGCCTGCACTACTAATGGGACAAAGCTTAACAGCGCACGTACTCTTCAAGCATGCCTACAGGCGATATAGGCCATAACATGAAAAAAAAAATAATAATAATAGAAAAATACATAAAATCCAGTCACTCTCAAACTAAATTCCTCTCACTTAACTCCTCTGACTATAAGAAATTTTTTGACTACTTAACTTCCAAAGTGGAGCACATTTTGACTTTTATGTTTTAGTGGAGATCTGTTGGAAGCACTAATTGCAAGCAACCCATGCTGACAAGTTACCCAAAATGACAGAGAACCTGGAGAACAATGAGACAGAAAGAGAGAGAGAAATGATATGTCACACTCCCATAGCTACTGATGATAATGAAGGCCCAGAGCAACAAAATGTAAAGGTTTAGTAAGGCAATGAGGAAAATAACAGCAGGATATAGCCCCTAACACTCCCATAGAATAAGGAGAAGCCCAGCACATCCTTAGAACAGATCCTGAGCCCACAGACAATGGACTTCCAAGACCAGATGCTTGCTTAGCCCTCTGACAGCCGTGTCCACACATCTCTCCATAGGTTTACAACTCTGCCAAAAAAACAGAAGTACCAAGAGAAAATAAGACTACTGATCACAAGGAAAGACAAAAAAATAGAACATAAAAGTAATAACAAGAAACTAAAGATACAAGAACCAAGAAAGAAGATGGAAGAAAAGAAGAGAGAAGAGGGGAACAAAGCCATTGCAAGAGAAGAGACAAAGGGTCGAGATGTTATGCAACACTCTGTTGGTCATGAGTAGAGTAAGGCAAGGGGATTGGTCTACCCAAGTACAGTTAACTCTCGATTAACGCCAGTTTGAATGATGTGATTTCAATTTAACACGACTTGATATCTAAGGAGATACGACTAAGTAACACAATTTACTCAAATCAACACAGGTTAAATCAATCTGATGATGTCACATGCACCCAAGCTGCTTCTGAAGGGAACTGCACAGAGACACTCTTGACTTACATGTATGTTTTGTATGGGTATCATTCTATTTCTTGACCTAACTAATGGAGCAGGTTTTATTTCTTTGCTTTACATTGCTGAGAAAAGAAAAGGTTAACTTAGGGTGGGTTAGAATTAAATTGGGTTGGTATTGGCAATGTTGAAAACCCATCCAGTTATGTAACAATAGTTTGCTCTGGTGTACATATAGTCAGTAATTAAGCAAAATCTGGCTATGAGTGAGAACTTAATGCCTCACTGAGTCCTCTGCCAGATGAAGTTCCAAAAAGAGTACTTCATGCAACGGGAAGCAGTACGTATTTCAATAGTAGTTCACTATCACTCTGTGCCACAGAGTCAAGGTGAATATAAAGATATGATATCCATTATAGTAGGCAATAGAGGGGTGGAAACACAAATATTATGTTGGAAGCAACACACAAGCTAAAGCGATCACAAGAAAAGGAAGCAGCTGCTGCCAATCAGTGTGAGCCAATGAAAAGCATTTCTTTCTGACAATTGCCAGGTAGCTGACAAAATAATGCCTCATCTGCTTTGCTTTTTTTGCTGTTCCATGCAAGATTTAACTTTATGCATCACTAAAAATCTAATAAATAAAGTTATTTAATTTATCTCCTTAAATATCAAGTCGCGTAAAATTTTAATTGTGTTATTCAAACTCACGTTAATTAAGAGTTCGTATATATTGTTACATCTGCTCACCGGGGAGTATGACGCTCTACAGGGTCCCCAACACTATATTTCACAGCAGCCGCAATACTCAGGTTCTTTCTGCTGAAAGTGTGCAAACTCATACCAGACAACCATCCCCCACGGCGTCACAGTAGCCCAGCGAGGCGACGAGGCACTCCGCTCTCACTCATAGCCTAATAAGGATTTGGTAATGACGCCAGCATGTACCAATCACTTCCCTGAGCCTTGCACACTCAGCCCCTAGTAGTAGACAAATAATACTACAGAAATAGAGGTCGCCAGCAGTGTATAACTTTCACACTGCTAGGGAATCTCCTTAGCAACTCCTTCTCCTCCTGACAGCAAACCAAGTAGAAATCATAGATAGTGTATAAGTTATGTGTTAAGGGCGAAGTCTTAATACTCTGCAGAGAAACCGCCAACAAGGACAATTCTACCCACTTCTCTACGGGAGTATTAATGCCTCTCCACACGTCTTGTACCCAGGCTGTAAGTGCCCACAGACTGTGGGACAAAACGCGTGGTGTAAATTACTATATTATTTAATGCAACAGATGCTCGCCAGCACCTGTCAAGACTGACTCCACGTGCCTACAGCTTACTACAAGACACGATGCGTATTCCACATCCGGTGGAATACACAAGCCCATCTACCAACTCCAGATGGCAACTAGCCACACAGGGAGTCAAGATACGCGTAGCTAACAAGTCGTGCAGACGATGACTACACACCAACTGGGGGACAGCACAAAGCTTCCCACCAGACAACCAGTGTGTGTGGCTAAGGCCACTATAATCAATATACTACAAGAAACTACATAAAACGATGGTGGTGGCACACAGCCGCCCACCAAACCACACTGGTGACCATAGCCACCCAAATGCAACAATCGGGACGAGACAGCGTACAGCGTCCCTCCGCGTCGTCACTCAACAGGGGGGACGAACACAAAAGCGGGAAAATGCAGCCAAATCAGCTAAACTTTCCCCTGGAACAACAAACTCGTTGCTCCACGCCGTCACGGCCAAACCACCAGCAAACCAGCTACCCCAAAAGAAGGGCACAACTCCCAGGCCGAGACTGTTGAGCACCCAGAACAGCCTAGCCACACGTCTCAACACTGTGCCAGGACCTAAGAGCGCGCATGTCTACCTCTGCTAAAGACTGGCTAGGTACTGATGCTGCCTGCCAGGCCCAGTGAGATGGCGGGAACAGAGAGGGGGAGGATGGCCGCGCTGCAGAATAGCCAGAAGCTCGTAGCTGGAGTCGCCCCACAACACATATTAGTAAGAAATTAAAGGAGGGAATAGGGCGGTCCCCCTCACAATATATATATATATATATATATATATATATATATATATATATATATATATATAAAATGGTCATTTTCCTTTAAATGATTACTGCTTCCGTGATAAAGACCCATCTCTGTGTGCTGAGCACACAATAGAGGTGATAGTGTCCTATATGGCATGGAGGAATACATTTCTCACTCTTTCTCTCTACCTAAATTTTATGAACCTTGGTTTAACACCTGTTTGTTTACATGCTACACATGATTGAGATACTTGAGCCTTCCAGCACCTGAATCTCATGTACTTTATATTTCTACCTGAAATCATACCAAGTTTGTTCTCAAACTAACCAAAATTCCCTTATTATTACAAAGTATCTTTCGAGATCAAACTCCCCTTGAGACATCACACCAAAAACATCTTAAATTACTTTTTTTCATCTTTTCCTCCTTATTTCATCCCAATGGCATCACTGCCATCTCATCTATTTCTAAAGCTGAACTCTTCTCAAACTTTTAATGACAACTCTATCTTGAGATTGAAGGTTTGTTCCTCCTGTCCCCTCAGACAACTTCATACTACCTATCAAAATCCTTCACAATGATGTTTTCCATATTTTTACTGGTACGAATCCTTAAAAAACTCCTGAACCTGATAGGGTCCCTCTGTTCTAGTGTCAACCTGTGATCCTTAACTGCCTCAGCCACATTTGATGGGTCTTAATTACTAGTTGTGCATTTTCATAGAAGACTTCTGGAAGAGGCCAACTAAGCCTGTGACTCCAGCTCTGACTCACTAAAAGCTATGTTCTATGGTCAGTGGTCATTATGAGTGAGGTAGTTCTTCTTGCAGTTACATGTTGCAAAGTCACAAGATGCTCTTTTTGCTAGCATCCTATCTTAACTGAACATACTCCAACTAAACCTAACTAAGCCAGTAAATGAGATGAATGACAATATATTTGAAAAAATTGCTGACAACTTTATATTATTAATTTGTGATGCATCTATTAGCTTTACTTCAGTTCATTTACTGGTTTAGGTAGATTGTTTGGTTAGATAATTTAGTCAAGCTATATATTGTTAGATTATGATGCTAATGCTGGCCAGGGCCAAAGCAGCCTGGGACCACAGGCCAGGCACAGTAACTCATGACTTCGGGGAGTCATTAACTCTAAACCCACAGCACTTTTACACATTCAGACATAGGTAATGAAGTTTCAAACAAGCAGTTATAACCACTATCACTCTGTTAACCATCCCCAAGTTGTGGAAGGAATAAGTGATTAATAACGTGACCAATTATCGTTGTCTTAAGAATTCCCATGATGAGAGTTGCCCTACAAAACACCCACAGCAACCCGAATGGCACGTGAACGCAAAGGAGTACATAAAAGGCTGATATATAGCCATAATTACCATTCCTTCTGAGCCCTTGCGGCGGTGGAGGCACAGAAAGACACTCTGGACGGTGCCACAGCAGACAGCCGGGGAAGTGTCAGCCTGCAGAGACCCCTCAGCAGCATTCCTGAGGACACCAGAGACGAGAGAGCCATTGCTTTAAGTTCGTACAGATCACAGTGACGATGCACAATGCGCCTGCCGCCTGGCTTTCTGGGAGTTCGCCTCGACCTCTACTCTCCTACGTCAGTCCGTCTACCTAGGCATTGTGGCGCAACTGCACACTGTCGTTATATAAAGCAGATTTCTGTACTAAGTACAGTCATATAAAATCTAAACGTAATTTTCACTGTGGCAGTTTATTAATGTAAATAAGTATTTTTTTCATAAATATACTATTTCAAAAGTGAATTCATTTGTGCCCGTTTTCCCTTGCACGCGCATCAGCTGATGCTTATCTTATCATCATTTGATGATAAGATAAGATCACTCAATATGATAAAAATTTGAACATTATACTGGTATTGCACTTTCTGTGGATAATATGGTACAGGTTAATGTTGTGTTTACGCTTTTAAGGTAGACTGGTGTAGAGCTTGAGTCATGGAGAACTATCCACATATAAGGCGTTTTCAGAAGCAAGTTCTCATTACATTAATCCTTTGCAAGTTTGTCTCAACACATTCTTTTAAAACTCAACCTTAACGATAGGGTGCATAATGACATAGCTCTTATAATATATATTATCTAGCATCTCTCTGTACACTTCTCTAGAAAAACGAAGTATAATTTACTACTATACCTTCTTTTGATGATTTTATTCGCTTTGAAATGTTATCTTCACCTGTCCACACGGAAACCATGCATGTATGTGAAGCTTACTGATAGCTATCATCCCTTTAACAAACCCCCTTACAACCTTCTTCACGCCAGAGCACTGCTAGACCTACTTAATACTTATCTCACATTTTATGTTCATGTTTCAAGACAGCCTACCCTTAAAAAAAAATAATAATAAAAAATGGCATGCCATGCCACGACTGGATATAGAATGCCGGTATGTAGATATAGTTACCTATTTGGGCATATAAAGGAGTAATAGACTGTATACCAGCTGGTGAAAGATAGCCTGAAGGTAGATTCTTTTGGTATACTATCACTTAACCCACATCGATCTCTGCTGCAATAATTATATACATATGCATATTGCTTATTGATTTTATATGAAATATCTCTCTCTCTCTCTCTCTCTCTCTCTCTCTCTCTCTCTCTCTCTGTGGGTTTGGTGATTATTTGGTGATTTGACCTGAATATATATATATATATATATATATATATATATATATATATATATATATATATATATATATATATATATATATATATATATATATATATATATATATATATATAAATAATAACCACTAATGAGAGCCATTACATTATAGGTTAGGGTTATTATTATTATTATGAATTACAATAATAATAATAATAATAATAATAATAATAATAATAATAATAATAATAATAATAATAATAATAATAATAACAATGATAACAATAATAATGATAATAATAAAAATAATAATAATACTAATATTAATAATAATAATAATAATAATAATAATAATAATAATAATAATAATAATAACTGATAACAACAACAATAATAGCAATAATAATAACAATAATAATAATAATAATAGTAATAATAAAAATAATAAAAATAATAATAATAATAATAAAAATAATAATAATAATAATATTAATAATAATATGTCATTAATAATAACAATAATAATAATAATAATAATAATAATAATAATAATAATAATAATACATGGTTTATTAACATTGCAGTATATGTACACTGAAAATATATAATGGTTTTGGGAAGACTCAATATTTTACTTAACACTACTTTTCAACAGCTTACACCATGATGTAGATGTGTAAAACAAAGTTTCTATGGTAGTTTTCTCAATGAGAATGACTGAAAAATAAAGTCTATGAAATAAAAAAACAACACATTTTGTTTGATTCTTTGCAAAGCTTCACCCAAATTACATGAAATTCACAAATCCTCATATAAAAACAGTTAAGCACCACCAACAACAAACTAAGATATCAATATTAGACCTGATATGGGATAATCACAACAGAATATAGAATTTTTTTATGTTTTACTCAATTTAAGATCAAGTGTAGCAGTAAATAATCTTATAATCTAATATATACAGTACCCAGGACACTGCTAAGAACCTTTAAGTCTTTGCCTTCGTCTCAGCCGTGTCCTTTGCTCTCTGCGAACCAGGTCATACCTTCCCATTTCCCACATCCTGCAAACACATCAAGCTGTTACTGATGGCCTTCTCTCATTTTCACAAATCTAGTCTAATTCATAGTTTTAATTCTCTCTCTCTCTCTCTCTCTCTCTCTCTCTCTCTCAAAATAAATTATGTAATAAAATCAAATCATAATCAAACTAAACTCAAATGCACAGTTACCTTCCCATGTTCTTCTCCCACCTTCTTCATTCTCTTTTTCCATCTCCCTTCTTTCTGTGTGTGTGTGTGTGTGTGTGTGTGTGTGTGTGTGTGTGTGTGTGTGTGTGTGTGTGTGTGTGTGTGTGTGTTTACCTAGTTGCATGTTACAGGGTTCGTGTGGAATTCATAGTGACCTGTCTCCATATCTATATTTATCCCAATTTTCCTTGAATTTGTGCACACTTACTCCTGTTACAATCTCTTCATTTAATTCATTCCAGATATCCACCATCTTATGTGGAAAACTAAACTTCTTAATTTTCCTCAGACACTGACTTCTCATGATCTTAGAATGTCCTTGTGTTCGCCTATATCCACCCTCCATCAGTGTGTGTGTGTGTGTGTGTGTGTGTGTGTGTGTGTGTGTGTGTGTGTGTGTGTGTGTGTGTGTGTGTGTGTGTGTGTGTGTGTGTGTGTGTGTGTGTGGGTGTGTAATTCACTGTTTGATCTGCTGCAATCTCTGACGAGACAGCCAGACATTACCCTACGGAACGAGCTCAGAGCTCATTGTTTCCAATCTTCGGATAGGCCTGAGACCAGGCACAAACCACACACCGGGACAACAAGGTCACAACTCCTCGATTTACATCCTGTACCTACTCACTGCTAGGTGAACAGGGGCTACATGTGAAAGGAGACACACCCAAATATCTCCACCCAGCCGGGGAATCGAACCCCGGTCATCTGGCTTGTGAAGCCAGCGCTCTAACCACTGAGCTACCGGGCCGTGTGTGTGTGTGTGTGTGTGTGTGTGTGTGTGTGTGTGTGTGTGTGTGTGTGTGTGTGTGTGTGTGTGTGTGTGTGTGTGTGTGTGTGTATTTACCTAGTTGTAGTTTCACAGGGCTTGGGCTTTATGTTCGTGTGGCCCCGTCTCCATATCTGCACTTATCCAATTTTTCTTTAAAACTATGCACACTCATTGCTGACAGCACTTCCTCACTCAAACTGTTCCAAGTCTCAACACATCTTTGTGGGAAACTATATTTTTTAACATCTCTCAGACATCTTGTGCTTCTAGTGTCATATTCTTCTCTCATGATCAGTTTCTCATTATCCACTTGATCCATTCCGTTAAACAATTTATAAACTTGTATCAGATCCTCTCTCTCTCTCTTCTCTGTTCCAGGGTTGGTAGATCCATAGCTTTTAGTTTCTCCTCATATATCATCCCTTTAAATCCTGAAACCATTCTTGTAGCCATTTTTTGTAGTCTCTCCAATTTCCTTATGTGTTTCTTTTTATGGGGGGTCCACACAACTCCTGCATATTCCAATCTAGGTCTTATTTTAGTACTTATCAATTTCTTCATCATTTCTTTGTCCATATAGTGAAATGCTAATCCAATATTCCTTAGCAAATTATATGTCTCTGAAAATTCTATCAATATGGCTTACCGGTTGATTGTTTTCTTCCATTGTCACTCCCAAGTCCTTTTCCTTTTTTACTTTTTCTAGTTCTACTCCATCTCCCATCTTATAGATTCCCACTGGTCATCTTTCACTTTTTCCCATTTCCATGACATGGCTTTTGTCCACATTGAATTCCATCTCCCATTTTTTACTCCATTTCCAGATCTTGTTTAAGTCTTCCTGCAGTATTTCACAATCCTCTTTTTGTTTTATGACTCTGCACAGTTTCGCATCGTCCGCAAACAGATTTATGTAGCTGTTCACTCCCTCTGGCATTTCGTTTATATATATAAGAAAAGTATTGACACCAATACTGATCCCTGTGGCACTCCACTGTCTACTGCTCTCCACTTGGACTTCATATCTTTAACTACTATCCTTATTTCTCTCCCCATCAAGTAATTTTCCATCCATTTCAATGTGCTTCTTTTAAGCCACCCTTCTCCTCTAACTTCCATAGTAATCTTTCTCGTGGCACTTTATCAAATGCCTTTTTTAAATCTAAATAAATACAGTCAATCCATCCCTCTCTTGTATTTTATCAACTATTCTAGAGTAGAAACTTAATAAATTTGTTACACACGACCGACCTTTTTCTAAAACCAAATTGGCTATTTGATAATAATTTGTTGTCTTCAAGAAACTCGATCCATTGTTTCTTTAGTATTCTTTCACACATTTTGCATATTACACTAGTTAGTGATACCGGTCTGTAATTTAAAGGTTCTTCCTTCCTTCCGCTCTTATATATGGGAACCACCTCAGCTCTTTTCCATTCTACTGGCACTGTTCCATTTTCTATTGAGCATTTTATGATGTTGTATATAGGACTTGCTAGTTCTTCCCTACATTCTTTCAGTATTCTGCCTGAGACTTCATCCGGTCCCATTGCCTTCTCCTCATCTAGTTCCGTCACCAACTCTTTTATTTCAAGCTTGGTTACTTTAATCTCTTTCATATAGACAGTCTCTCTATTACCCTGTGGTCTTTCAAATTTGGATTCCTTAGTAAAGACCTCCTGAAATTTACTATTTAACAGTTCTGCCATACTTTTTGGGTCTTCCACCATCCCATTCTCTCCTTTTAACCTTTCTATTGTTTCTTTTTGTCTTATTTTTCCATTTATGAATCTGTAGAACAATTTTGGTTGTTCCTTACATTTTTCGACAATGTCCTTTTCATAGTTCCTTTCTTCTTCCTTTCTCACCTTAGCATATCCATTTCTTGCTGTTTTGAAGTTTTCCTTATTTTCTGGATTTCTGTTTCTTCTCCATCTCTTTTCTCCTTTGCCTTAGCACACCTTGCATTAAACCAATCTTTCTTTCCTTCTTCTTTAGGTCTATATTTTGGGACATATTCCCTGACTCCTGTTTTGTATATTTCCAAAAATAAGTTATATTTCTCTTGCACTGTCTCTGAGTTTTTCATCTCCTCCCAATTTACGTTTTTAAAATAGCTCTTGAGATTCTCAATATCAGCCTTTCTATAATTTAATCGGTCTCCTTTGTATGATTCGTCTCTATCTACCTTTCCCTCTTCTAAATCCATTTCTAATATTACATGGTCACTCTTTCCCAATGGGCACTTATATCTTACATCATCGTTCATTTGTATATCCCTTGTAAAAACTAGGTTCAATCTTGCTGGCTCATCGTTTCCTCTGAATCTTGTGTTTTCCTTTACTCTTTTGACCATCATATTATCAATCATTATGTTCAGGAATCTATCTCCTCCTCAGGCTTCTTCCCCAATACCACTTTCAAAATTTTCCCAGTCCACCTCCTTACAGTTGAAATCTCCTACTAATATCACTTTTCTCCTTTCTTTAATGATTCTCGTAAGACTCCTTATTGTGTAATTTATCATGTCTTTATATTCTTGATTGGTCCATGAATTTGTTTTTTGGTGGCACATATGTTCCAATGATTGTTAACTCCTTTTTATTAATATGTATCTTAATATACAGTATTTCTGATTTTCCTTCCCAAACTCCACTTGATTTACCACTATCTCTTTCCTTAACATCATCATGACTCCTCCTCTTTTACCCACTCTGTCTCTCCTCCATATATTATATCTTTTATCTATGTCTATTCTTATTGCCTCATTTAACTTTGTTTCCATCAGGCATACAATATCTGGTTCTTCTTTCTTTATGTAATCTCTTAATTCTAATTTACTTGATAAAACCCTGTCTATGTTCGAATACATCATTTTTAATCTCTTGTTCTTATCATTTTTAGTTAAACTTGCTCCATTTTTTTCTCTCTTCCTTCTCTTTTATATACCATTTCCTTATCCTGTCTCCTATAATTCTCCAAAAAAATGCCTTTTTCTCCTCCTCTGACCTTTCATTATTTTTTTCCCTTGCTTCTGCCACCAGTTCGTTGTGTCTCTACCTTTTCTCATTTCTAATTTTCTTTATATATATATATATATATATATATATATATATATATATATATATATATATATATATATATATATATATATATTTGCAACCTTCTGTTTCTCTGAGTTTTGTTGTTCTATATAGAATTTCTTCTGTTGCTGCTTGTGATTTTAGTAGAGTTTAGTAGAGACCCAAAGACCTAAGCAGCTAATTTTGTCATAAGTAAACTAGTAAAGTAAAGACGCTTGTTGTTTAAGTGAAAATAAGACTAGTTATTGATATATATTTTCTGTTATGTGCACAAGGTTTCAGATATTCCTGCTGCTTCTGCTGTTTGCTTTCTCACTTGTAGGTATAAGTAGTCCTTGACTTCCCTTCTCTTCAAAAGCGTTTATTAATTCTGTAGACAAACTCTTTGGTCTGACTGTACAAGACAGTGTGGGGCAAAGAAGTGTCTGGTGTCCTTCCATCAAGGTGATCAGATGGGAAAGGAATCGATTTGCATGTGAATCTTGCCTCACGTCAACTGGCAATGTCACTTGACCTGATGTGCTACACCATCATATGTGTACATCAAATAACTTTATATCTTTTCACATACTTGTATAATGCTTATGTATATCACTTCCCATTTAATGAGAGTCACGATGCACTTGGAACATTGTTTGTTGATAATACCATAATTAGAGGATCTTGAATAGCATAAGGTGAATGTTTTCATCGGAGATCTGGTAGCATGGCAGTCAATATGCTTTGTGTCAAGTACAAAATGGTTTCAGTGTGGAGTCATCAATACTGAATATGACCGACTAGATCAGGGGTCCTCAACCTGAGGTTTGCAAACCCCGAGGGGTTCACAAGGAGATTTCCAGGGGTACTTACTTAGATGCCCGATCTAATATCCTTTGCAGTAAACCATTGCATACTGACTGTGTCAGTCACTAAATTAATATTCTGTTCAATATTAGATTACTGGGTGTTCAGGTAGATGGTCTTATAACTCAGGGGGTTCTTAACGAGAAAAAGATAGAGAACCCCTGACCTAGTTGAACCAGTTAGGTTAGACACAGTGTGTCTGTGCTTTTTAAAGATCTATCCTTTACAGGCACTTTTTAAGAGTTAATGCAAGTAATCATTGGTTTAATTCAATGTCATCCTATCCTGATACATCACGCTTAATCACCTCTGCATACCTTATCTATATTCCTTTAAGAAGAATTTACAAAACATATTTTTGACCTGTCACTTTATTATGAACTAATTACTTATTGTTGGCCAAGATAGAAGTAATGACAGTTATGAAAACTGGCTGGTTAAACAAATTGATAATATAAACTATGATCAACCTGGCATTCAGAAAAAAAAAAAAAAAAAATTAGGGAGAGCCTTCATTCTGAAACAATCATAGCAACTAATGTCATGCTAATGAGACTTATGAACAAAATAATAGGCAAAATTTGTTACTTCAGGTGTCTGTCATATAGAAAAATGGACTGTGAAAAGTAATGAAAAGTGTGGTAGATATGGTATTCCAATAAGATGAAATAAAAAGAAGAGTGTTTGCATAGATTCAGCGCAGCACTCCTAGATGGGCTAAAAATATAATAAGAATGACAAAGTGAGCAGAGTAAGAGAATATCTGAGTATTGCAAATGCAGTGGATGCACCCCTGTTGAAATGGGAGGGCAGAATGCAAGAGAATATCACACAAGAGGGAAAGAGGAAAGGAGGATCAGAGTATGCAATAAAAGAATGCCTATCACTGTCTCTTATTGTACATATCATGAACATGTCACATATAGATAAACAGATTGACACCTACCACGATATGCCTATACTTACCTAATATCAGTGGCTTGTCAACCTCTTAGATTAAGACTTACTTGGTTTCCCAAACTAGAAGTGCAGCTTGGTACTGCTCTTGAAGTACTCTGGCTTTTTGACGGAAAATTTCTTTTTCTTCTTCTGGCAACTCTTTCCACATTATTGATCCTTCATGAAAGTTCTGAAATTGTGGAGAAAACTGTTTGTTACCATCTTGTGCTTATACAAATAGTCAGGCATAAAATAAACAGACTAAAATTATAAAAAAATATTATAACATACCTTAAACTTAATTCCATCTTGATTTAATGAATTTAGGTAAACTGTGAAGGAATTTTTTGGAATTTTAGGTTTCCCCAAGCTATCACAATCCTCTTTTTTTGCAATGTTCTCTGTCTCTTTGATGAGCTTTTTCTTCATAACACTATAGACTTCCTCAGGTTTTAGTTTCAGTTTGCCTTTTCTCTTTCCTCTGCTATCAGATGTTTGGTTTACTGTTAGGGCATCTAATTTCTCTGCAAACTCCTTATACCTGCAAGAAAACATCACACTGACATAAACTGTTGAAATCATTCTCTAATAGAAAAAAATAATCATCAGTTAGCCCCTGGAAATTTCATTTTCATTGCTCTCTTCACGATCATCTTAATAATCGCACATACCTATTATCTTCACTGTTATTTCCATCATCTCAACATATGAATATTTGGTTTTCACTTAAAAAGTAGGAAAAAATTATGAATAGCAGTTGTATTCTGCTGTAAAAGCAAATCTAGTGTTGTAACATACCAATAAGAAACTATTTTGTGCCTGAGAATGAAAGGAAACACATAACCAAATATTTTCCATTCTGAATTTAAATTTCACTCAAAGATTTTATGTACACTCACTTTTCCCATAACTAATTTAGGAAGATTATTTTATTAACTTACAAGTAGTCTTTCAAGTTTTAAGGAGATTCTGTATACATCATTCAATCATCCATCATTCCAAATCATTAAATAATGTTTAAAAGCAAATCTACTGAACAAGTAAATAAAGAGTTGTTTATCTATCTTATTTGAATTACCTGCATAAGATTCAAAGTAAAACTGAAATACTTACTGTGTAGCATATTCTGTCTTTTTTTTCTCATACTCTAGAGAGTGAAGGTTCTTCTCTTCAAAGCTGAGACCCTGCCACATTTCCAGCACTTTATTTTCTACCTCTAAAAAAAAAAAGAATTAAAAAATTGTAGTTTTTTTTTGTGCAACAAAAGATTAAATAAATGAAAGATGAGTAAATCTAACAATAAATGAGAATAAGAAACTCTCTCTCTCTCTCTCTCTCTCTCTCTCTCTCTCTCTCTCTCTCTCTCTCTCTCTCTAGACGAACAACACTATAGGAAAGATTCATGTAGTGATGAATGTATTGGTATAACCAAAAATATACAAAAGTACTTTCCATCCAAAAAATTGCAATATTAGTATACTTCTGATCAACCACACAAACAAATATTCACATACTGATTACAATAATGAAGACAGAAATAACAATAACAGAAATAGTAATATTGATGATGATGACAATAATAATAACAATAATAATAATAATAATAATAATAATAATAATAATAATAATAATAATAATAATAATAATAGCTAACAATAATAATAATAATAATAATAATAATAATAATAATGTGGGAACATTGAGTTGAGTTATGGAAAGTGGTGAAGAAAACCTAAGGTTTACCTACCAAACCATGTTTCCTTCACCATTTTCCACAATAATAACAGTAATAATAATAATAATAATAATAATAATAATAATAATAATAATAATAATAATGATAATAATAATAATAATAATGATAATAATAATAATAATATTAATAATAATAATAATAATAATAATAATAATAATAATAATAATAACAATAATAATACCAATAATAATAATAATAATAATAATAATAATAATAATAATAATAATAATAATACATACTAATACTAATAATAATAACAATAATAATAATAAAGAAAACTTGCTGTATACAATGTGTAATTTTCCAGTTAGATTTACCTTTAGCAGTCAAGTATGGATTGTTTCTTTGAATATCATCCAGATTTTTCACACGGAATTGTATATAAGGTGACAAAGGCTTCTTGGGCATCTTAGGAAGCTCAGGCTCTTGCTGCAAGGTTTTCTTCCCAGCTGAGCACACGAGACTGGTACAAAAGAATGATCCAAATGTTACAGTGTAACTACAATGGGCATAAATAAAAAGCAATTACTAAAATACCAACTATTACAGATAAAATGCAAAACCTTGAAAAGTGGTACATTTTTGCAATAGCAGTGAACTGCATTTGAGGATCAAATTGATATTCATTATTCTTTATTTATATAATTTTTTTTATTTATTTATTTATTTTTTTTTTTATTTATTTATTTATTTATTTATTTTATTTTATTTTTTTTTTTTTTGGCAGGGGGTGTTGTTACCGATAACTTTGATCATAAAGCACACTGGGATAAAATACATTTTGCACATTCTCTCCTCATTCCCTTATGATTTGGGGTCTCATCAGAAAGTTGTGTTTATGAGTGGGAAACAAAAAATGGTCATTTTAAGGTACTCTTGAATGGAGATGATGGATAAAAAAAGAAGACAATGCTAATTAACCTGACAAAGCCTAACCAAACTGACCTGACCTAACCTGTCCTATGCACATCACCAGACAAAAATGTCCTATATCACAATAATTATATAAATTTGCTACAAATATTTCAATAATTTAAGTTTCTCCGTATCCGTAAAGATGATAAAAACCAATGCTCCTAGATGTGAAAAGCATTATGGTCCAGCTATAAAATAATATATAACAAAAAGACCCCATGGAGACAATCTCACTCCTCTAAAGTGATAGCCAGATCCCAAACTAGGGGGACACCCCCTGTCAGTGGGCACCACGAAGAGGATATAAGGGGGGGAGTGAAACTGTCAGCTCAAATCAGCTAAAAAAATAATCATCTAATAAGAATAATGAAATTATTCCCAGGACAAGTAACTACCCTTACACAGAGTATCAGTCACCTCACCCCATTTTATACTACCTTAGCTCTCCTCGCATGCTTTGGACACGTCACCAATACCAATCACACTGACACTACTGAAAAATTTGTCACAAACTCACAACAATCCCTGACCTGCCAATCCAAGCACATCTTTATCTTATCCCTGGTAGGAATTTATTTCAGATGCTTAAATTCTGAACCACATTTCTCAATGTTTTTTTTTTTTTATATATACTTTAAATGAAATAAACTGTTCACACCATAGAATTTATGAAGCCAGTTTTTCATTTCAGTATCATTATTCAGTATATATATAATTTAGTTTCTGAAACAGTGCATATCTTGATTTCAGTTATCTACTGGAGTAGGTTTCTTTGTATTTCACAGCTGAGAATTCAAATTATTGAGTCATGTCATTATATTTCATATTTAGTTTACAAAATCATGACTCGCTTCATTTCAGTCTTTTTACTGGTGCAAGTGTCTATATTTCAGTATTATGAGAACACAATATATTGTGTATAGACAACCTTCAAACCTCATAATCAAGTAAGTACTGTACGGTATGTATTTCCAAATATTATATGCCATGTTATTAAATTACTTAGTTATTTGAACTACAAGTAATTTTTGCCATTATGTTAGTGTTTAAACTTTTTCTAACTCTTTGAATCAAATGCTTAGTTACTCATTGAAATGCATTCTGCCTGTATTATTTGCTTCATTCATTGTAATAAAAGCAGAAATCTGTTTTCCTAAAGAGTGTTATGATCTGGATACAAGAAAAACATATATTTCATATAAATAAGAAAGAGGAGGTGGAGATGCAGGTCTACTGGAAGCAAAAAGGGGGCATCAGGTAAGAGGTATTACTAGAGTTTCCTGCCAGTCTCACCGCCACAAAAAAGGAATACACCACTGGAAAGTTGACATCTTTCTAAGACACTTTTCTTCTATACACTTTCCCTTGCAAATCACTCATTTAGTATTAATGCTAATGAATAAGTTTTGTGTCAAACACAGAAATACATACATTGTTAGGTTAAGTTTTGTTAAAAGTTAGGCTTAGTTAGTTTCTAATTTGATTATTCAGTCTTCTATACTCCCTCTAAGTTTCCAAGTACTCATTTCTGTCAATTATACTCTGATTTCTCAAGGACTTCATTCTTGACCATAATCTCTGCTTTCTTTACCTTTGACGATAGTTTTTTGTTTATAGCAGATTTTCATTTGTCCTCTTCATGTAATGATTTAAATTTCTTATCTTTCTTTTGGGCACACTCTTGTCTGTTACAGCATTAAGTTTTCATTTGAATTTGTTCCACATTTCTTCAATATTAGTAATATTTGATAGATAGATCACCCAGTCAATATCCAGTTCCTTCCTCAGTAAATCATGACCACCTTTTTCATAAAGGTGGACTATTTTACCTTCCTGGTCCAGTCTCCAGGATGGAACAGGTCATTTGTATCATAGCATGATCACTTTTCTCCAGGGAATATTTAATTGATATCTCTTCCACAACTGACTCATCATTACTGAAAAATAAATCTAGTATACTGCTCACATTTTCCCCTCTTATTTTGGTAACTTCATGCACATATTTGGTCAGAAAACAATCATGCACATTTTCAACAAATCTAGTCCAATACTCATTTATTCCAGTCCAGGTAGAATATTTTTCTCAGTTTATTTATGATAAATCTAAATCTCCCATTATGAACTTGTAAGTTGCCTTCACGCCACTTATCTTATGCATGAAATCCAACAACAGTCAGCTCCCTCCATGAAAAGTTAAACAGCAATACTCAATAAAAACATGACAGCTCCACCTTATTATACTTAATACCATTTTTCACATACAATAGTAGACCTCTGCCTGCAACACCAAATAAATTACTTTCCTCAGTCACACATCCCTCTATATTATGTTCATCTAGATTTCTTTCATATCTAAAGTGTTTTGGTTTATCTTCAGATAATGCAATTATACTTGGTTTGACATTCGTGGTATCCAGTAACAACCTTAATTCCAAAATGTTATCATAACTGAATACATCCACATTTGAGAACATAACAATAAACTTACTATTTACATTATTTACATCACCAGCAATTGATATACCAGAAACTTGTTTTAGTCTTGTTGTGGTCTTTGTTCCTCCACCCTGACAACTCTTCTGTTCCAAGACTCTGACTACATGCTTCCCCTTTCCCATGTCTGTCATGTTTTTGCCTTCTTTGACAGTTCCAGATCCAGTTCTCTCTCTCCTAGTTAAATCAAATGCTACTCTAAAGCTCTTTAAAGTTTCGTCCTTACTTAACTCTTTGATGTTTCTAAATATTTTGTTCCTCATTCCTGAATCAGTCAATGTAGCTAGTACGTACTGGGCAGTCTCAGCCTTCTATCTTTTTTTCCACACCTTATCACTCTAACCATCTTATCCTCATGAATCAGGCATGAAATTAGAGTTTTCTTCAAATCAGTCTATCATGCTTAATCCTTTCGTGAAATATATTTGAATAACTTTCTGGAACATTATATACCACCATACTGTTTTCCCTCTTTTTCTTAACATCTATCTCTTCCAAAACTGTGTAAATGTTCATTATTTCCAGTTTTTCCTGAGATACCTGTTGTTCGCCAGCTGCTGCCCATGCTTCCCTAACTTCAACTCTATCCATTCGTGAACTTAAGTCTTGTAAACTTTTCTTGTCCCTTTTCCTATGTTCACTTGCATCCATTTCTTTAGCTTCCAACAGTGTTACCCTGTTCATGATAATTTTCAAGTCTTCCTTATCTATTTTTACTGCTTCTTGAATCTCACTTAATTCTATCTGTAATACATCTTGTTTTTCAGTCAATTCTGCTTATATCTTTTCTAGTCTCTCTATGTATAGCTTTAATTTTGCACATTCTTTCTTGCAGGAAACACAATGCCATGTAAACTGTGTGCTGCCTCTTCCTCCACCATGAACTTATAAACATCATCTGGTATTCCTTCACATCTAACATGATACCAAGTCTTTCAGATATCACATAAAAGTGCCATATCAATTTCTGTTCCCATCATAATGCATCTTCCACAAACATCACTTGTATATTTCTTCCTCTTCTGTGAAGACTTATCTGTTGTTTTTGTCCTAACTCCATGTTTGGATATTGCCCCACTATCCATCTGTCTTCCCATCATATTTCTACTTAAAGCCATCACTCCAGTGGCAAAATGGTCTTTACAGTGATCAAGTATAACTCCTATAGTAAAACTAAATTGTACTGACTCATAAGGTGTTGTTTGCCATTCTGCCAGATTTCCAACCAAAACATTCAGCCTATACTACTCATGGTTCTTTAATCACAGTATTAAATAGCAGGTGATACAAATAAGTGTTATATACCAAATAAAATGAAGGTATTTCATGAACATGTATGACGATGTGGCATGTCTTGACGGGCGACGTTGCCAGTCGATCCGAGGTGGGATTTCCCCTGGGGAAAGGGGGAGGAGTCAGGTCACCACGCAGGTGCAAATCGACTGACTTCTCATTTGGTCGCCACTATGGAAGGTTACACTGACACATCCTTGCCTGTGTGTTGTACAGCCAAACCAAGAATTAATAAATAAAGCTTGCAAGGACCACTTTTACCAATAAATCAAGCGAGGAAGAGGACAGCAGATGCAGCTGGTATATCTGAAGGCAGTGAAGAGGATTTGTCCCAGTGCAAACAAGATAAACACCACACAGCATCACAACCTTATCAGCATTTCTTTTCCCCACTCATTATATTACAATGGGTATCTCGAGAGGTCATAACAGTAAATAATTGGTAAATTATCAGCCTGATTTTCACTTTTATAACCAGCACCTTAACTACATTTAATTTATCTATGGCATCTTCATGTCTTGTCCATCACTTATATATTTTTTTAGCAAAGTCATGCATTAGAATAAATAAAGAACAGTTATAGTGTTTTCCTTGAAGTAATGAGAGATATGGCAGCATCGGGTCAGTACAATTTAGTTTTACTATAGTCAACTCTTGTTTACAATAAGAAATGACAATTTTGTCAGCAAACACAGGCAAGGGCATTTAAATTAGACAGCAGACAGCACGACTACCACACGCCACCATGATTGATCTTGATGCCTAAAACACAAAATGACCAGTCCTGACCATCAGAAAAATTCCCTAGATTTTGAAAAAAAATCTCAAGATTTTGAAAAATCCCAATTTAGGATTTTTTTTTTGCTAAATGCAGAAATTTTTGTGTTTTACACATATACAGCCATTGGTATATTCTAAAAACCTAACTTAACTTAATGTAGGAACTTTTTTTCTGCACAAAAATGATCTATTACCATTAACACTAAATGAGAAATTTGAGAGGGAAAGTGTATAGAAGTGTCTTAGAAAATGTCTTACTTCCAGTAGTGCACTCCTTTTTTTGTATCAGTGAGACTGACAGCTCTCTCCTGTAATACCCAAAATGCAATTTTTGATCCATTTCTTATTACTTAATGTCAGAAGATGCCTTTCTATATATTTGCCAGGTAAGATAGTTTGGAAACCACTGTGCTAGACTAAGAACACTACTTTCAATGAATTTTCACGAAAGGACAGGAAAGTTTGGTTTAAGTAACAAACTTACAAATTTTGAGAGCTCAAGTTGATAAGAAAAATGTTTAAGCAGTGAAGCTAAAACAGACACTGATGATTTACTGCCTTCAGTAATGGTAACACAGACACAAACTGTACAAATAGTCAAGCTATACACTATTTTCAATCGAGAAGTCCTAATATCAACAACAGTGTTATACAAATGTTTGTCTTCATCACAGTCCCATGATTGGAGGGTGACCCGCGCAGCTGAGAGCTAGGTGATGGGATAGCTTTTCCGCGGTAGAGCCCAATTCACTGCCTGAAAGACAAGACAATACCAACAGCACTCTTTATATTCGCAGGTGTTTCAGCTTACCATGCTAGAGGCCATAATCTTACTGAAGAACCTTTGTAAACCATACATGGTCGGGAAACATTAGCCAACAGGGACAAGACCATCGCGCTATTTTCATCCCTGTAAAGTTGTAAACACTTCAGTGACCAACACCTTCACAGCTGATAGGGGGCAACATATCACCGTTATCACGGCCCTACGGTAGTACACACTTCTAGCACCAAGATCATCACAAATTTGACAGAATAGAAACGGGTATAAGATTGGTATAATGTAACCTGTGAATTTTTACTTAGCAACAATAGCATACCAAAAATGAGAATAACTATACAGAAATAGCACTAGTTTGACAATGTTTAAAAACAGATTAGATAAGCACTTAAATTTATTAGATTTATAATTATGTATAGCGCTGCATGATAGTTTTTATAAGAAATTTACTATAGTTAAACAAGACATGATCCCCATGTATGGGGACCACAAATTGTAGAGGATTTCGCTGCAGGACTTACCCCTGTTAATGGGCCAAATATTTAGAATTAGTATATAATGTATTGTGTACTTGTAAGTGTATCTTTAAGTACTGATGACGAGGTCGTTGTGCGACTGATACAGGATAACCTAGATGGGCCCTGGTGGCTCTTTGTTATCCTATTATTTATGTTATGTTAAATATTGGAAGCTATGAATATGAAATAGATAAAAAAAAAAAAACTTTCGTCTCTAACTATCCTCATCTAAATACTGCCTGACTTCACACACACGTTTGGTAAAATATTAGGAATACAAAATCAAATATACTCATAAGCTGCCATCTGTCTTGGACGAGATTCTAGAGGTACTCTTAATTATTACTTGCATGTGCGCATTCATACTGTGGTTACACCTCGGTCGTCTGCTGGTCACCCAGCCCACTATTTAGATACAGACAGTGTCTGTACCTAAATCGTGACCCAACCAGTCTTTCCGATTACGGAGCGAGCTCAGTCATAGACCAATCTTCGGGTAGGGTGAGACCACAACACACTCCACACACCGGGAAAGCGAGGCCACAACCCCTCGAGTTACATACCGTACATATTTACTGCTAGGTGAACAGAGGCTACACATTAAGAGGCTTGCCCATTTGCCTCGCCGCTTTCTGGTACTCGAACCCGGACCCTCTCGATTGTGAGTCGAGCGTGCTAACCACTACACTACGCGGTGTAATTCACCTCGGTTGCCTGCTGGTCACCCAGCCAGTCTTCCCCATTACGGAGCGAGCTCAGAGCTCATAGGCCGATCTTCGGGTAGGATTGAGACCATATCAACACACTCCACACACCGGGAAAGCGAGGCCACAACCCCTCGAGTTACATCCCGTACCTATTTACTGCTAGGTGAACAGGGGCCACAAATTAAGAAGCTTGCCCATTTGCCTCGCCGCACCGGGACTCGAACCCACTGCTCTCGATTGTGAGTCGAGCGTGCTACTACACTACGCGGTGTGTGTATTTACCCCAGGTAGGTAATCCTATACCTACTTTGTATTTACCTAGTTGTAGTTTTACAGGGCCTGGGCTTTATGCTCGTGTGGCCCCGTCTCCATATCTACACTAATCCAATCTTACTTTCAAAGTATGTACACTCGTTGCAGACACTACTTCATTTAAAATGTTCCACGTCTCAATACATCTTTGCGGGAAACTATATTTTTTAACATCTCTCAGACATCATCCATTTCTCAGCTTTGTACTATGCGATCTTGTGCTTCGAATGTCATATTCTTCTCTCAGGATCAGTTTCTTATTATCCACTTGGTCCATTCCGTTGATCAATTTATAAACTTGTATCAGATCTCCTCTCTCCCTTCTTTGTTCCAGGGTTGGTAGATCCATAGCCTTTAGTCTCTCCTCATATGTCATCCCTTCAAATTCTGGAAACATTCTTGTAGCCATTTTTTGTAGTCTCTCCAACTTCCTTATTTGTTTCTTTTTATGAGGGGTCCACACTACTCCTGCATATTCCAATCTGGGTCTTATTATAGTACTTATCAATTTCTTCATCATTTCTTTGTCCATGTAGTGAAATGCTACTCCAATATTCCTTAGCAAATTATGTCTCTAAAAATTCTATCAATATGGCTTACCGGTTGATTGTTTTCTTCCATCGTCACTCCTAAGTCCTTTTCCTTTTTTACTTTCTCCAGTTCTACTCCATCTCCCATCATATAGATTCCCACAGGTCATCTTTCACTCTTTCCCATTTCCATGACATGGCTTTTGTCCACATTGAATTCCATCTCCCATTTTTTACTCCATTTCCAGATCTTGTTTAAGTCTTCCTGTAGTATTTTACAATCCTCTTTTTGTTTAATGACTCTGCACAATTTCGCATCGTCTGCAAACAGATTTATGTAGCTGTTTATTAAATCTAAATAAATACAGTCAATCCATCCCTCTCTCTCTTGTACTTTATCAACTATTCTAGAGTAGAAACTCAATAAATTTGTTACACCTTGTGTGTGTGTGTGTGTGTGTGTGTGTGTGTGTGTGTGTGTGTGTGTTTGATCTGCTGCAATCTCAGACAGCAGACTTACCCTCAACGAGCTCAGAGCTCATTATTTCCGATCTTCGGATAGGCCTGAGACCAGGCACACACCACACACCGGGACACAACTTCTCGATTTACATCCCGTACCTACTCACTGCTAGGTGAACACTACACGTGAAAGGAGACACACCCAAATATCTCCACCCGGCCAGGGAATCAAACCCAGGTCCTCTGGCTTGTGAAGCCAGCGCTCCAACCACTGAGCTACCAGGCATGTGTGTGTATTTACCTAGTTGTAGTTTTACAGGGCCTGGGCTTTATGCTCGTGTGGTCCCGTCTCCATATCTACACTTATCCAATTTTTCTTTAAAACTATGTACACTCTTTGCTGACACCACTTCCTCACTCAAACTGTTCCAAGTCTCAACACATCTTTATGGGAAACTAAATTTTTTAACATCTCTCAGACATCGTCCCTTCCTTAGTTTCTTACTATGCGATCTTGTATAGTGTGTGTGTGTGTGTGTGTGTGTGTGTGTGTGTGTGTGTGTGTGTGTGTGTGTGTGTGTGTATTTACCTAATTGTATTTACCTAATTGTAACATACGGGAAAGGAGCTATGCTCGTACTGTCCCGTCTCCATATCTACTAATGTCCAGCTTTTTCTTAAAATCATGAATATTCCTTGCGTTGACCACTTCCACGTCTAAACTATTCCATGCTTCCACCCTTCTATGAGGGAAGCTATATTTTTCACATCTCTCCTATAAGTGGCCATTTTAGTTTTTTCCCATGCCCTCTCGACATTCTTTCATTCCACATACACAGATCTTCCCTATCCATTTTTCCATGCCAATCATCACTCTGTATATTGCTATCAGGTCTCCCTTTCTCTCTGTTTTCCAGGGTCGGAAGTTGCATTCTGTTCAGTCTGTCTTCATAAGTCAAATCTCTTAAGTCAGGCACCATTTTTGTTGCAGCCCTCTGTACTTTCTCTAGTTTCCTTATGTGTTTCTTTAAGTTCGGAGCCCACTGTATTGTTGCATATTCAAGCCTTGGTCTTATCATTGCAGTAATTATTTTCTTCATCATTTCTTCATCTAAATATACGAACGCCACTCTTATGTTCCTCAATAAGTTCAATACTTCTCCAATTATTTTGTTTATATGTCTCTCTGGCGATAGGTCATTGGTAATTGTCACCCCAAGGTCTTTTTCTTCATGACTGGTTTTATGTCTTCATTTCCTATCTTGTACATACTCCTGATTCTTCTTTCACTCTTGCCAAACTCTAATTTCTTGCATTTTGTCGTGTTGAACTCCATTTGCCATGTACAGCTCCATTTCCATATTCTGTCCAAGTCTTCCTGGAGTAGTTCGCAATCTTTGTCACATCTCACTTTTCTTAACAATTTTGCATCGCCTGCAAATAGGCTCACATAACTGGACACCCCATCCACCATGTCATTTATGTAGACCGCAAACATTACTGGTGCCAACACTGATCCCTGTGGAACTCCACTCTCCACCAAGCCCCATTCTGATGGTCTGTCCTTAATTATTGTTCTCATTTCTCTTCCTACCAAAAAGTCTTCCATCCATTTTAGTAAACTGCCATGCACTCCTCCTACCATTTCAAGTTTCCAGATCAGTCTCCGTGTGGTACCTTATCAAAGGCCTTTTTTAAATCCAGATATATTCCATCAGCCCAACCATCTCTTTCCTGTATTACATCTATCACCCTCGAATAGTAACATATCAGGTTTGTCGTGCATGAACGCCCTTTTCTAAAACCAAATTGACACTCACAAAGTATGTCATTTTTCTCCAAGAAGTCTGTCCATCTATTCTTCACCACCCTCTCACACATCTTAGCTACCACACTTGTAAGTGACACTGGTCTATAGTTCAATGGGTCTCTCTTGTTACCTGATTTATAGATTGGGACAATGTTAGCTCTTTTCCAGTCTTGGGGCACTACACCTTCCCTTAATGAGGCATCAATTACTTCACAAACTTTTTCTGCCAGTTGCTCCTGCATTCTCTTAAAATCCATCCTGATACCCCATCAGGTCCCACAGCTTTTCTCACTTCTAAACTCCCCATCATATTCTTGATCTCCTCCACAGTTACTTGAAACTCCTTCATAATCCCTTTCTGTTCCATTACCAGTGGTTTGTCAAAAGCAGTCTCCTTTGTGAATACCTTCCAAAGCATCCATTCATAGCCTCTGCCATTTCCTGGGATCCTCACTGCATACTCCATTTACTTCTAAACTTTCAATACTTTCTCTATTTTTGATGTTGTTGTTCACATGTCTGTAAAAAGCCTTGGTTGGTCTTTACATTTATCAATTATATCCTTTTCTTGTTTCTTTCTTTCTTCTCTTCTAATCAACACATATTCATTTCTTGCTCTTTTGTAACTTTCCCACTGCTTAATCCGTCTTTTCCTTCTCCACCTCTTCCATGCATCCTCTTTTCTTGTTCTAGCCTTTTCACATCTATCGTTAAACCAGTCCTGCTTTCCAACTTCTCTATGTTGTCTTATTGGTACAAATTTTTCTCACCTTCTTTGTATATTTTTATAAATTCCTTCCACTTTTCATTTGCTCCTTAGCACTCTTGAATTTCATCCAATTTGTCTCTTGAAAGAATTTCTTTAGGTTTCCAAAATCTGTCTTGGCATAATTCCATCTTCCCACTTTATATTCTTCATTTCTTCTAGATTTCTCTTCATCTATCACCTTGAACTCCAAAACTGCATGATCACTCTTTGCTAAAGGGCACTCCACCCTCATCTCCTCAATGACCATTGGCTCTGTACTAAAGACCAAGTCCAGTCTTGACGATGCTCCCTCTCCTCCAAACCTAGTATCTTCTTTGACCCACTGAGTTAACACATTTTCCATTGCCAGTGTCAATAGTGTATTTCCCATGTTGTCTCTGATCCTTCCATTGACCAGTCCTCCCAACACACCTCTTTACAATTAAAATCTCCCATCATTATAGTTCGTTCACAGCCACCCAACATTTCTTCCAGACATGTTCCTGTATCACTTATCATTTCTTCATATTCCTGTACTGACCATGCATTTGTCTTAGGTGGTACGTACACCACTATGTAGTGCCTCTTTTTCCTTCATTAGTTTCTGCTCTGATCTTTAGCACTTCTGCCTTTCCCATACCTTCTTTCACTTGATCCACCTTTATATCTTTTTTAACCAGCAACATCACTCCTCCTCCCATCTTACCTACTCTATTTCTTTTCCAAACATTATATTTCCCTTCTCCAACCATCATCAGGTCTTCTCCCTCTCTCAGTTTTGTTTCAGTAAGACCCACAATATCTGGGTTCTTGTCCCTCAAGTAATCGTTGAGTTCTAAAATCCCCGATATCACTCCATTTATGTTGGAATACATTACATTCCGCTCATACGTAAGTTTCTTTAGTCCTTTCTTACTGTACTGTACTGTGTGTGTGTGTGTGTGTGTGTGTGTGTGTGTGTGTGTGTGTGTGTGTGTGTGTGTGTGTGTGTGTGTACACCTGCATGCGCATATATGTATAACTAGTATTTATTAAGACATCAAAATTTTATTTCCGTAGTTTTTGAATGGCTTTAGGGTGAATGACAAAACACAAATTGAATGCGTTAGACATCAAAGATCATATAGTGCCATGGAAAAGATAAAAAGAGATAAGGCAAAAGAAAAAGATATGACAAGAAGATAACCAAGTGTGTTGAAACAGGGTATAGGAGGTAAACACATGAACAGAATGCAATAACACTGTCAATAATGAAACTGTGGCTATTCTGAAAGGGTATCCTGGAAAAAGGAGTGGTCAAGACAGGGAGGATATGTGTGAAAAGCAACACAATTAACTACCATAAAACAAAAGGTTGAACTGTGGAAAGAAAGAGTGGAATGTGACATAAGGTACAAGTGTGTTAGGTATGGCTTCTACGGAGGTGGACGAGGATAATCCTGACCAGGGAGATACATATGTCATCCCCAATCAGAGCTTGTTGGATATCCGAGTAGGTTGAATAACCTTATCTTTATTGCATGCATGTCTAAAAGTGGAAAAAAACTGCAATTTGACATTTAGGTTAAGGAAGCATCCTCCTTTTGATTAACAAATATGTAGTATATCTATCATATGGCAAACTATCTGGAGGAGATAGGCTAGTAAATGCCACATTTTCACAAAACATTGAAAACTCACCCCATCCTTACATCCTTAATGTTCCTCTTATAATGGATGACAAAACCATAGTTATGCTCATTGTTTATTCCAGTGGCATGGACTAATCAATTTGGCACATTAAATAAACAGGCAATATTTCCTGGAGAGAGAAAAGCCTCTAAGTTAAGGCGGAATGTCAGAACAAAATTTTTGTGTAATTTTATAATGTGCTGCTGGCTGTGATGGCTCATCCTTGGATGACAACCTCAGGAGCCACACTTTACTACAACCTTCGTGTTACCTTCCCTCTAATAAAGGCACTGAGTTTGCTTTCGGTGAGGGCATTAATTTATTAAATGAAATTGAGCAACTAATTAGACTAGATAAAAATCCAATCCAACATAAAAAAATGAGATTCCCTGTATTTCAAAACACTGCACTATATGAGAAGAACAATGACAGCAAAGACTGACAACACAAGCTCAAAGCATTACAAGAAAAGCTGGTGAGGTAACTGGCTAAACTAATTGTCATGTTAATATCAGCCTAGTTCCCACTTTTATTAGAATATGGAAACATTTCAACATGGCCACATCCGCACCCCACAAGGATGCTCATTCTCTTTCACACTGATCATTCATTCACTGAAAGCACAACATGTAGGATCCTTTCAAAAATCCTCCAGTAGCACATATCCTTGAACAAGACCTTCACAATTTTGATTGCCAAACTGTCTTCCTTGCACTCTGTCACTTCTACAGTATTGTTGGAGTTCCAGCAGGCTGCCATCAGCCTCTTACTGCCCATTCTCCAGCTTGGAGTCGATGTAAGCCTTGATGTTTTCGAAGGAGTCGCGACCTAGGTAGTCTGGCTCCCCACGCTCCCACCTGGCCTTTCCTTCTTCTAAACTCTCTTCACGGACTGTCAAGTCGGACAACTGGTGTGCAACCTGCATGCAATTCCAAAAATTTAATTCTGAACATAGATGTACATACATCTGCAAATTACTTAATGTAATTGAAGGCTATTCTAAATTAGCCTCCCAAATTCCCACAAAGAATTTACAATTAATATTTTGCCTAACACTGAGAAAAAAATAGCAATATCATATTATCCACTCTACATGTGTATTGTGCACTTATGTCCTATGTAACTTAGAAAAAGAAGCTTTGTAAGTAACCATTATGCATGTGGGTGCATGTTTACAAATGCATGTTTTTTTTAATTGTGTGTGTAAGTATAGATTGCATCATATAATCCACCCTATTCATGTATATTGCACACTTATGTTCAGTGTAACTTTGGAAAGGAAGGTTTGTCAGTAACCATTGTGCAAATGGGTGCATGTTTCTGTGTAAGTAGTAGTATAGATTTCATTCAAAAGTAGTGTTGGAAATAGACTAGCATATATTCCTGACCATAGACGCCATCAGTAAATGTAGCCAAGACGCCGTTTTTTGTTAGGGGAGGCATTATTTTTGTCTGCATGCCAGGACAAATGGCCAAACTCGTCCACCTGCCAGCCCTCGGCACTCACCATCCAGCAGCACAAAGGGTCACGCCGAAGCCATGGAGGCAGCAAAGGCAGCTTAGAAAACATCGGTTTGTAATGATCCTTCTTAAGACCAGGAGATATAGATTACCTCTTTTTAACCTAGACTTTGAAGTGGTTCATGCACTCTTTCAGCTTGGCAAGTAAAGCAGAGAAGCTCCACCACCTTAGCAGAGCCACAGCCTGCCAGTGACTCCCACATATAATAATCCTCTGAGCAGTAACAGAAGCAATCAAATAAAGATTGTGGTAATACATAAGTTATTTACCTCCTGCAGTTCACTTTCAGCTGGTGTTGTCAACTCTGAGCCCCCACTCGCCATACTGGCATCCCTGTCTTTGCCCTCACTCTCCACTGTGTCATCCCTGCCATTATCTTTACCAACAGTAATTTCAAATGACACACACCAGTTAGACTCCACACTGTAGGGACCTTTGAAACTCTCACCATGTTCACCAACATCCAAACTGGGGGGGACTGGCAAACTCTCACATAGAGGTTCGTGAAATTCCATCACACTACGGGGAACTTTGTAACTCTCAGCAATGGGTTCATTCTCTACAGTCTCAAGGAAAACTTGACCAGTGTCACACCTTTCAGGGATATGAACACTGGGCTCAGCCTTTACCTCTTCAATAAACACTGGAATGGAGTCACACATTTCAATGTGCTCCTCTTTATCTACAGTTTGTAAACATTCCTTCACTTCCTGAATTGGCAGCATGTAAAGAATTAGACTATTAGTACATCATAAATACAGTTAGATTTCTAATGAGAACTATGTTGATATTATAAATGTCCTCTTGTAAGATACAATGTACATCTTCTCTTGTAAGGTTAGTTCCCTAAACTAATAGCAACTACACAAGATATTGATATTAATTATACGTGGAATTGATTAAATAAATTTTTAAACTAATAAGTATGATCACTAAAATGCAAGTAGTCCATTTCCTAAAAGCATTACTAACTGTACATAATATAGTAGCAGAGTTCTTAAATTTACCTGTACATCTGCAAGGGGAGACTTGCCATCTTGGACATTTTGTAGATCCTGTACAGAAGAATATTAGCAAGTGATTAATATTGCACACCTGCCAAACAGAAATGCAGCCTGGTAGTTTCGATACTTTGAGGAAATATTAATTCCCTTCAATGCAAAAAATAATTATGGGGGAAAACAAACCACTCATTTATGTATCAAACCACTCAATTTACATATTAGAGGGACATGCAAATTTTAGTGTTTCAGAAAAGGAAATTAGCATCCTACAAGAATTTCAGGACTGCAGCATTTCATAGAATTTTATATGCATTGCCAAACAAGCTTGTATACTGGAAAATGTTCAAATTCTGCAATATTTAAAAATTTTCACCAGGTATGTTTGTGCCCATTACATACTATAGGGTTCTCAGGTAAGAACCTGATCTAGAATTTCATTTTTTTTTTTTTTTCTTTGATCACAGAATATCATTATTAATCTGTACATTGCCAACTAAGCCAAGAAAGCAGCAACACCACAACAAACTCCAAAAGCAGCCCTGGCCAGCTGTGACCATGTAGAATTTTACAAAGATTTTTAACCCTCTCCACTTCTTTCTTTAGAGCAGCTATCCACAAGAGGTGCCAGAATACTATTTGGAAAGAGAAGCAGCTACAAAAACAATCCTCCTGTATAATATCACCTAACCTAAGCACAGCCCACCAAGTTTTGTGCCAAGGCATACTGACAGCCAATGCTTCATGGCTTCAGGGAAAATGCAATATCATGTTAAGCTCACATGGTATTACACATCAACGATCAGGGTGGATTGACATCAACATACTAATACACCATACATAAAGTGTAAATTTTCACCATGAAGGTCACCACATGTATGCAAGAGACGAAGAGCTAATCAAGAAATTACTGTGAAGAAACCTTACAAGCCAATTGTTCATAGTGGTCTCAAACATGTAAAAAAAAAAATAAATAAATAAAAATAAAAAATAATCAGCACCACTTTCTTTCTACAGGTAAAATATTTATTGGCCAAGAACTGAAAAAAATATTTGAAAGTGAAATTGCAAGTTAATTTCAACAATAGTGAGGTGGACGAAAAGAGGGTGAGACACAGTGGAATGTTAAATGCATTGATGTTGTCTGTGGTATCTTAACTTGCATTTAGTTTGTGTGTCTTAGTTGTGAAAATTCAATAAAGAAAAAGAGAAATGGAATGTTAGGTACAATCAGTTTGTGATTGCAACAAACCAAGACTTGTTTAAGGTGTACCAATTTTGTCTACTGCAACATAAAACACTGGTTAGATTGTACAAAATAAGTGTTACGCATGTCACAGATTCACATTTAACTACAGCTGACAGTAATAGTCTTACCATATCAGGAACTCCAGGCTGGACAAGTTTCATGTAGAGGGCCCACCAGGAGTTAAGGTAGGGGGCAAGGTGATGGTAGCCATGGGGAATGTCCACACTGCCACTGTTCCTGTCATACCTATGCTGCCAAGGCTTCATTGACCCCAAGAAGTGGACCAGCTTGGCATCCCCTCCATATCTGCAGAAGGAATACTCTGTCTAGTCCAATGTAAGCAAACTTCCAATTTCTTCTACTGAGAAATATTTTATCACTAGAGAGTGCACTCTCATACTTTTAACATAAGGTTTTCATTATGCTGTTAACTTTCCAATCTGTAAAAGTTGTTAACCACTCACTGCTTGTAGGCTGGTAGGTAGGTATATGTTGCAGAAGCGACCATGTTGAACACAAATGAGACACGCTGCCAGTTAGTGAAGAATGTGTTCAGAAGGCCTTGATCTCCACCATCAAAGCTCCCACTGGTCTCTGCATGTTGAAGGAGGCGTGTATAGGTGTCATGGGATGGCGTAAACACAAACATGCCAGAGTTAAAGCAATCTGGCCAGCCAATGTCACACACTGCAGTCAGCTCCGAGTGGGAGAAGAGCTCATCAGGATTTTGAACACACTGTAAAAGGATGACAGGCGATAAACACAAAGTATCTCCTCAAACATCTCTATAGTATCTAATAAGTAAAGAATGCTGGTCTACCACTACTACTCATTAGATTCAAAACTCATACAAAACAACTCTTAACTTAATATGTATATACTTTAATCAATACTTTATCTAATGCAATTTATAAGACCCACACTAAATAGCTCTTTAATAAAGTTCCAAGATCTAGAATGATGCATCTTTGTAGATCTATTAATGTATTCAGCCTCTTGCATTTAGTAGTCAATAATTTCAATACAGATCTCTTGCCAACAAGGGCAGGAATAACTAATCATCACCCAAGACTGCAACACTTCCTTACCAGCATATCAGCATCAAGAAACACACACTTGCTGTAATCAGTGAGTGTCCAGCAGTGCAGCTTAGTGAAGGTGACTCCAAGTTCTGGTCGCTTCATAAGGGACAGGTGGGCTGAGTCTCCGGAGTCCAGCACATCCACCACCACCACCTTGGAGAACACTCCTTCCAGCATTGACCTGCACACAAAACTCTCCATCAAAATCTGCTCACAAACCAAGATTGACAATTACCATGCCACTACTTTTCATGTCTGTGAAGAAAATCTTATAGGCAATGAAAATTATGAATCCAGATCACAAAAATTATCATTATAAATTGGCTAAAGAATTAGTTATCTAAATCTCATGGCACAAACTAAAAACACATATCCATCATAGATTCACAGTACCAACACTGCTGACAATGTAACCACACATTTTTTCCCTTTTTATTCCCTACCTGATGGCCACGCTGACAGACGGTGTAATCATGACACACAGGTCCTTGGTGGTGTTGTTGGAGCGCAGGGAGTGACCCAGCACCAGGGCACCGATAGCATAGCCATCGTTGGTGGCCAAGGTGACATATGCCTCACTCACTGAAAATGCATGTTTGATAATTAGTCACTGCATGAAAACAATGAAATAAAGCACTTCTTTCATTTGAATGCATGATAAATTAAACTAATGAAGCAAACTTCATTAACTGAAACTGGTAGGTGTAGTTCTTGATTTCTACTTGTCATTGGTAGCCTTTACAATCCTGTGTTATCCCACCACAATGTCTGCTTTTGTTTTATGAAGATTATTTTTTATTACTTTTTTTTACGTCAAACCATAGTATAGTAATCTTTACCAAATATTAGTTTCTCCATACATCAATACTTATTTGGTATCCATTTATTCATCTCTCAAGTACATATATTATTGACTATGCGTAGTGCCACGCCTACACTTCGACGTGTGTGTGTGTTGGGGGTGTTGATAAACAAGACATAAGAAGCAATCATCCTCCCCCGAAAAAGGTAATGCATGCAAACACGAGCCAAGAGATACAGTTCTTATGTCTTATGGCTAGTGTGCCGCGAGGACGAGGGACCACTGTCCATGTTCCAGAACGAACTTAACGAAGTGTGACGTATGCGCACACACACACACACACACTTTTATCATTTATCTCGCCAAGGTTGGGTTAGTGAACATCTTGTAAGCACTTCTTTATCTAATATCTATTGTTGTCAAAAACAATACTGAAAATATTTATAGACTATTAGATTATTATTAGTTTCCATTTGCCGTTGAAACAAAACATCAATGGTTAATATAATGGCCACAGTCAACTCTCATCCAGTACTTGGTATGTATACCCACGCCCTGCATGTCAACGATATGGTCAGCAAGAAGATTGTGGACGGGCAAACAAAATATTTGAGGATATAAAGTGTCTCTTAATGGTTTGGCTTCTCTGGTCGTCCACACTACGCAACTAAGTGTCGCGCAAAGTGACATCGCTAGTGTATGAAAATAAACTGATAAATGTCTTCGGCAACTCAGTCTCGCTTATGACCACGGCATCAAAATACGTCATGGTGCAGGGAGCAGGAAAGTGAACGCGCAAGGATTTAGTTCCGGCGACTTGCTTCCCCTTACACGAGCACACGCAGCCTCCCGGTTGATCTCCGATACCCGTCTAGCCACTTTCCTCACTGTTACGTAACTTATCTTCCCTCCCCACCAGTCGTGCAGGTAACAGGTCACACACCCCAGCCTTGAATACCATATCGCTCCATATTTAGCTCCGTTAGTGGAGGTGAAGTGGTGATGACTCCGATGGTTGTAGTAGTAGTAGTAGTAATAGTAGCAGTAGTAGTAGTAATAGTAGTAGTAGTAGCAGTAGCAGTAGCAGTAGTAGTAGTGGTGGTGGTGCAGCAAAAGGCTCAAAGTTTAATTTAAGATCTCGTAAAATTTTTGTGTCAAGGAAATTAGTTATATAGGTGACTAACAATAGAAGAGGTCGCTAATGGGCTTTCTTATACCAGGGCAGAATGGTATCTTACGTCATACTCTTCCCCATCATCACCGCCAGCACCGTTAGCGAGTCCACTAAACTTTCCCCTCGTCCTCAACTCCCAGCAGATCTGAGATAAATCCCTCCCTCGCCCAGCTTCACTAACAAGGAAAACACCCATTACGCAATTTAACAGAGGGGAATAATGTAGTGCTAACGTCAGTCCCTTACTCTTTTAGTTTCAAGACAATGAGTCAACCGCTCCTGCCTTTGGTTGATGACGCCATGCAAGTCACCATGCAGACCCGCCATCTGGACCCCGGCATGCTTCCACAAGCGCATGACTGGCACAGCTGCGCACCACGTGAACCTGGCTTCAACCTGCATCCACGTGTCCTCACTCTCTAGGTCACCTCGTCGGCTTAGGGCCAAGGCGAGGACCGCCCGACCGTGCCTGCCTGCCTGCCAACTTTATTGGAGTGATGACGGTCGGTTGCGCTCCGCGATGCAGCATACTTGAAATGTACGTTCACTTTCATTTGTGTCTCTTGTATGGGGAGAATGCCAAACTCAAACTAGGTTAATCACACGTAGTCAGTTTCACGATAATCAATTTCATGATTGACGTTGGTCATTATTCATCGTTACATGAACGTGTCACAACTACAATGTGCAAAGTACATGCGAGCCACTCGTGTCGCCCAGCCACACTCGCGTCACCGTAACATTGCTACACTATGATGCTTCAAAATGCTCTACTTCCATGTTCACTTTCACCAGATACACTATCATTTATCACCAACTACGGACAAGAATCCCGAGTGTGTTATGATGCTGAGACAACACTCAAGGACGTCATTCCCAGCTGCACCATTGCACCACCTGTTAGCCGCCACTCGCATGCCAAGTATGCATTACACGCCTGCCGCCCTAGCAGCCAACAACCACCGCGCGTCACTTGAAGCTTACAAGGTAAGCAGTCCATAGCACAATATAATCACTGATGAGGCTTTCGGAATTCTAAATCTTCCGATATATACAACTGATGTGGGAGACAATCGCAGTGACAGTGCCGTCACTAACTTGTTAACGTCAGGATTGCAAGGCCACCCAGTGTCATTCAAACACCGTACAAACCTGTTTGATACGTTGCGGATTTGCTTCTTCACAACATTTACTACTTAATCTTATTTGCTTCATTTACTGGCTGCCTGCAGAGCTGGTTGTTGCCGCCAGTAGGACACGCATTACTCCTGTGCACCATCAGGGACAGTGACCCATGCCGTTCCGCCTCTCCTCCCTCCAAGCTAGTCTGCATGGTTGCCCGTCAAGACAGCAAGGCCTGGGCGGCCCTGACTCACCAAGTAACAGGATCCACCATCCACACCCCCACAACCCGCCGGAACTAAGACACCAACATATGAGCACACGAGCACCTAAACGTGCGCACTCATGCACAGCAATACAACAAATATTAAAGTACGTATGAAAAAGTTTAATCTTGCTATCAAACATGGTATATTTTTGCGCCCGCTCCCCCACACACACACGTAATGCGCTCTCTTTACATGCACACCTCGCCTTCACACACCAATAACAGCAAGCGAAGGCTACAGTAGAAAGCATTCCCTTCTCCAATGCCAACAAAGAAAAAAAGTATTGCAAGTGTTAACATCAGTGAACTTAACTGTGCAGTCATAACAATGCGACATCAGCTCCCATGACAGTGACAGGTAGGAAAGAAGTGTCTGTATCACCTGTTAAGACATACAATTCGAATACAAGCAGCAGAAGCAGCAGAACGTTTCCAAGACATCAAGATACACTTCTCACACCTGTCAATGAGGGTCGTTGTATCTACTCGTACTGGCGTGCACCAGGAGGCGGCTCGTGGCACGCTGACAAGGTGGCCCGCCCCTGAACATCTTGAGGAAGCGGAAGAGGGTTACATTTCTCATTATCAATTTCATCATTGCCTTAAATACGTCCATTTATTAATCCTTTTGCAATTATTTTATGCACAGCAAACACGGTATCGCGTGCAGCACGTCAGTAACCATTTTATTAATGGTTTGTTTGTTTGATCTGCTGCAGTCTCTGACGAGACAGCCAGACGTTACCCTACGGAGCGAGTTCAGAGCTCATATTTCCGATCTTTGGATAAGCCTGAGAGCAGGCACACATCACACACCGGGACAACAAGGTCATAACTCCTCGATTTACATCCCGTACCTACTCACTGCTAGGTGAACAGAGGCTACACGTGAAAGGAGAGACACCCAAATATTTCCACCCGGCCGGGGAATCGAACCCCGGTCCTCTGGCTTGTGAAGCCAGCGCTCTAACCACTGAGCTACCGGGAATAATAATTGGGACCTGCAATGAACCATTGGCGGTCTGCAAACTGCCTGACAGCCCTGCAGCTCAGACACCACGCGCGTCCTCACCTCAAGACACCAATAAGGCATTCTTTCCCCATTAATAAAGTTATCCTTCCTGATTTATCACACTGCTACGTGGGCGCGCCTGTCGCCTTAAACATTTCCCTACACGCCAAACTAAACGGCACTCGGACCTGAATAGAATGAAAAGTGACAAACGTCTCCAGAGACTTCATGAAACTATATATATATATATATATATATATATATATATATATATATATATATATATATATATATATATATATATATATATATATATATATAAATCCCGTAGACTTGCACAGCGAAAATTCAAGGCTTAAATAAAAATAATTTAAGAAATATAGAATCGCATACATTTCCAGATTCACTTCAACATAAATTGTTCCTTAAACAAAGGATATATTCATAAATATTTTTACTGAAATACTAGCGAACAGACTGCAAGGAATTAACCAACCACCAAACATCCAACCAGCAGACATGGGTAAATAAATCATTACCTTGCGCTATGCTCCAGCACCTTCCATTAAATCGCACCACTGCATGGATCAAGTTTTGCGGAAGATAACTTTTAATATACTTGAATTTAACAGCCATGAATACAAGATTAAGCAGATAAATAAACAGTCTGTGCTGCCTTAGATCTGTAGCGAAGCTAGGACTGGTTAATAAAAAGCCCTCAAGGTTTGGCGTGTCTCCAGGCGAGTGAAGGATGAACGGAGGTGTTTCACGCGTCGCCCCTTATCTCATCGTGACACCATGGCAGGCGGGCACGGAAAGACCTCAGCACAAGCCGCCACGCTCCCGTTGCATCCTTTGCCCGACACCTGGCTACTCAACCAAGGACTTCCGCGCTAGAATTTATGCCAAACCTGATGGTGAAAATCAGGTGATGTGACTATAGCGAAAACTTGTAAGACTTTTGAAGCAAAACTCGGCAATCTGATATTACCGGAGCTGAAAGCGAAGCCGATCCACCTCAAGCAACTTGTCTGCCGTGTTAACAAGGCTTGTAAATAAATACTGTGGCACATCCCCTCCATCTCCATCTCCCTCCCCTTCCTCCCTCCCTCTCCCACTCATAGTGGAGGACGCGCCCGTCAAGGACACCCCTAAGTTGGCAGCGCCCGATAGTCGCTTTCCTTATTCTCGGCACGGCTATTATTAGAGTACCCTATTACCTCAGCACTCTACCTGCCGCCAACCCAGCTCTATTTGTCGATAATTTTCACAGGCTCACAACCTAAAACTGCCCATGAATATCAACAAAATCGTCAAACTAAACTGAATAAGAGTCCCAGAATCTGTTACCTATAAGCGATGTTTTTGATTGCATAGTATAAAGAAAACGGGGTTAGTGTGTATCTACCACTTCCTCGAGTGAGCGCCTCCCACACAGCCCCAGCGTGCTACCACGGGTCTTGCACAACTGTGCTGGCACACCTCAAACCTTGCCCTGCCCGAATAAAGACACAAGTACCTGTGAATTAACCCTTTAAAAGAATGAAAAAAAGACAGGAGACAGTTAAACAGCTGAAAGCGTATAACTCATTCTACGCTTCGCCTGAATACGTCGAAACTTTACGCATCTCGCCAAGCGACAGTTAGCGAGGAGGGAATCGCACAAAGGTTTGCTGTTCACCTGTATAGATAACTGAGGATTATCAGTGCCTTGAAATCAGCAGATGTGTCAGAAGGACAACCAAC